>NC_091129.1:86306411-86606411 GCF_040183065.1 Periplaneta americana | reverse complement strand
TCTTTCTGTTAACGGCCCTAGGCGAACTTATTTTTTTACGGCCCTCGTAATTGCTTTCGAGTGGCCAAAATTTGTATAAACACTTCTTTTGACATTATTACTATAACATGGTGGAAGAAAGAAATTTAACTTTTTTATCTGTTCCCATCAGAATGTTTGCTTGTAAGATTATAGTAATATAAGCTTAAACATTGCATTAAGAGCGGTACTTGTGTTACAGTTATAGCGGCTTTTTAAGTTGAAATAGCATAACAGAGATTATCGTAAAACGAGGTTAAACATTGCGTTAAGAACAGTACCCATGAAACAGTAACATGTTGATTAAAAATTTTACATAAAATATTATTGTAATGTAGGCTTTAGAATGTTGTTAGGAGTTGTGCCTCTCATTCAGTAACATTTTAAGTTAAAATTTTACGTAAAAGAATGTTGCAATATGTAGACTTAAATGTTTCATTGCTAGTAGTAAGATTTTAATTAAAAAAAAAACTCTTTTTATACGAATATTTTAGACGATAGGATTGAAGAAATCAACTGTTATTTCATATCCCCCTCCTTTTCCCTACACACTTTGTCAAATAAATATTATTATTATTATTATTATTATTATTATTATTATTATTATTGTTATTATTATTATTGAATAAATGGGACGGTAAAGTAGTTTTCATTTCTTCTGTTGTGATGTCGGTTGTGATTTACTCAGATTATTAGAATTGCGTAAGATGGAGCATAGTACCCCGGTAGAATCTTCTCTACAACGTCTCTGCCTAATACAAGTCAATTTCCATTTACTGTCAATGATCTATACTGCGTTTCATAATTTCTGACAGGCAAAGTAAACATTGCCTGTAGAAGAAGGGAGAAGGATAATTGCTACTCAAGCAATGGCAGAGGTCACATTCCAGACTTATCTTAAAGTTGAACGAAAGTAGAACGCTTCAGACCGCCCAACTTTGGAAATAAACGTTAGATGTGAACTCTGCCATTGCTTGAGTAGCAGTTAATTTTCTCCCTTCCTTCACAGGCAGTGTTTATGAAACGCAGTATAGAGTCTCAAGTACTGAAACCAAACGCAATAGCCTGTGATATGGCACTCATATGAAATTGAACTTATTGTTTTCATTTTATCTCGGGTTTCAGCTGATGGAATGAGTATTTATTATTATTGAATTATGCATGGAAATTAATATTTATTAGGAATGCTATTTTGAGTATAGGTCTATACGCTGCATAGTGCAATATTAATTACGTTTTTAATTAATGGATATAGGTAATAGCGCATGGCATAAATTTGTAACATACATCAAATGAAGTGTTAATCCGGTACTCCAATAATAATAAACTGAAAACTAATACTGCGTTTCTTTTCTACTTCTAAAACCTTTACCGGCTTCAACTTGGTTATCTATTTATTTGTGCAAAGTCGTTAAGTGAGCGTAATTTTCATACACATAACTTTCAAATAGGTTTTTCTTCTTTTACTAAGCTTATATTAAAACTTTTCACAAGATACATTTCGTGAAAGTCTGGAAAATTGTGTATGTAAAAGGATATGTAATACATATGACAGCGACACAAAACACGTAAAATGGCCTAGGCCTATGTACTACATCCGTATGCGATTATCAGAATTGATAATGTAAGCTATATTTTATTTCAAGTTCCAAGATATAAGATTTAATTAATGATAATTGCAATTAAAATTGTATGCGGGGATTTTTAACTAAAAACTCAGACACATCATACTTTGTATAAGTATAGAAACGAATATTTTCACGGAAAAGCAATATGTTTTAGCCTATTGTTGTGGGAGTTATAACATCATCTAAAACAATTTGAAATGACACCATACAGTTTTTAGTATCTTCTGAAAGACATATTTATTGTATCGCTATGTGTACAATGGTAAATGTTAAATGTTGATACGTTTTGAAGCCCATTTGTTGATGAAATAAACATAAAACAAGAAGTTCTGGACGAAATTGATATAGCTGAAATACTAATGATGATATTACTTGTTAACAAAAGAAGTTGACACCATCCCAATGGCCATCTATTCCTGTTGTGTAGGCTATTTGTTGTGAAATAATGTGAGGATTTGACTACCAGTTCAAGATAAGAGAGTTTTTAAACTAGGCCTAATATACCTTATTAATTTATTTATAGGGAACGTTTAAGCAATATAAAGTGACTTTTCATTGAAATATGTTGTTCTTTTTTCAGGTAAGAGAAAATGGTGTTTCCGAATTTTCCCGCGCTCAACATTCCTGGTAGGCCTATATCTAGATCTCTAGGTGAGTTACGAGTCATTATTTACCATAAAATGTTTTAAATGTCTTCTTATAATCACAAACACAAATTTTAAATCCATACCTCAATCGTTACCTTAGTATAAAAAATTGTGATTTGACCTTTTAAAATATCATGTTCAAAATCAAGACATCTATATACAACTATTTGGTCCAGGGAGCATCCGCTTTTGGTGCAAAAATAATTATTTTAACATGTTTCTAAATTAGTCTTGAATACATTCCTTAACAAACCACTCGAAACCAATATGAATATAGCGTTGATTGGGTACGAAGGTAATTTTTTGTGTTGGCCTCACTGCGCATCTTTGTTTACATAAATAAAAACACATTAAAGTTAACATGATACGCATCCACCCTTATCATTGGTTCATAAATAAGCGCAACACAAATCGGACATAAAATCTTATTACCTTCTAATAGCATTAAATTTAACTGCATATCGCTCATTCATCGTTACTTTCGACCGCGTACCAAGTTTTCTGTGTCTGTTTTAATCATACCTTACTAAGCATTTGATCCCAGTCCTCAATTCACTCAGGAGCTTCTGTAGTGACATAAAGCCTAAGTCCACTGAAGGAACTACGCTTTACAATGATGAAGGAACTATCCAAATCGATTCGGCCTAAATAGTTTCCTAACACTGCCTCATACAAGCATACAAACACTCGCTCTTTATAATTTTAGTATATTATAAACACATATGAATATAATCCATATAAAAAGAGCTGTTAAATTAATATTAATCCGAGTGTTGTCGAAGAACGCTTTAAATAAATGCAGATTCATTTGTTTTATCTTTATTAGTCCTATAATCTGAGGCGACAATGACATAAAAAGCATTGTTATTTTAACACTCGTGTACCTCGTTAAATATCAGTCCTACCAAAATTTTGCACAAAGTAAAACTTACCGGAAATCATTTGTAAAGAATGTTTTGTTATGTAACATTTTTCATGATAATCAATAAAAAGGGAGATATTTCGATTTATTTAATTCAGGCTCCCTTATAACCCCCTTTCAAATAAACTATTTTGAATGTTATATAGCCTAAAATCTAAGTTATACAACTTTAAATTTTATTGCAATTTTCATATAAATCGGTTCAGCCATTATCGCGTGAAAAGGTAACAAACATCCAGACAGACAGAGAGAAGACAAAAATTTCCAAAACTTGATTTTTGTCCTCAGTAAAAATATACAGTTTTCTTTTTCGTAAAATACGTGGTGTCAACGATTATGTTTTCAGTGTCTTAACTCAATTTGTGAAAACAAAAACTTTTCAAGTTGATATTTTTGTATTAATACACTTCATTTCGTGTTCATTAATACCTTTCCTGAATAAATATGTTAAGTTACAATACAGGGTGATTCACGAGGAGTTAGCGCCACTTGCGGAGCTTATTTCCGAATACATTTTGAGCAAAAAAATATCATATAAACGTAACTCCTATTCCCAATATTTTCAGAGTTACACTAATTTGTAGTTGTCTGTAAAATACCTATTTTCTTGAGTTGTAGGCTAAGGGTATTGCAAATAGAGAATGAACTATTTATGAGCATCATTTCTGTAATTGGCTATTATTGTAAAGCTAAAAATGTGTTGTTAATTCTATAATTGCTTCGTACAGAATTTTTTTGCAATGTTTAACTACAGAACTACACTTTCTTACGCACTTATCACAACAATTGTTACAAATGGCGATAGTCTTCTAACTCTTTAACACTAGGTTATACAGAGTGTCAATAAAATAAGAAACTATTTTCATGAAAACGATATAGTTCATGATATTTGTATTCATAAGACGATTGTACACTACAAACACATTCATACACACTCATTGGTTCCTTTCGACATGTCGTCCATTGATGTCCCTGCACATTTCCCATCTGGACACGGTTTCACGGAATGCATTTCGCAGAAACTCTTGTGTGATTAGTGACACTGCATCACGAATTTTTTGTTTCAGTTCATAAAAGTTAGACACTTTTCTTGTGTAGACCTTGTATTTAACAAATTCCCGTACAAAAAAGTCTAATGGGGTAAGGTCTGGGGATCTTGCTGCCCATGGTCTACGGTCGCCTCGTCCTATCCACCGGTTGGGAAAGACTTCATTCAAGTAGTCCCTAACAAATGTCGCATAGTGGCAAGGGTCCCCGTCTTGTTGGTAAACAACAGTGTCTACGATACCATCTTGTTCTAATTGTGGCTGCAGAAACTCTGTCAGCATATCTAAGTAACAGGCACCAGTAACGCATATGCACGCTTTTCAAGGTGAACTTCAGCACCTTGAACACTGTTGATTTCGAAATTTACAATTGACGCGAAAGACAACGTAGAGATTTAGGATTCCGTTCAATTGACTCCTGTATAGCGTCAATGTCAGCTGGGCTTGTGGAATGTCGACCTGGGCGAGAATCGCCACCAACTTTGCCTGTTCGTTGAAACTTATTCAACAGCCTCCATATGGATTTATTCGTTGGACCATCCTTTCAAAATTTCCGTTGAAACTGTCGTCGCAGCTCATCGTACGGAACACCCTGTAGACGCCATGTCACAATGGCAACACGTTCAACAATAGACAACATTGTACTTAGTGGTCAACCTATACTTACTTACTTAGTTACTTACTTATTTACTTACTGGCTTTTAAGGGACCCGGAGGTTCATTGCTGCCCTCACATAAGTCCCCCATCGGTCCCTATCTTGAGCAAGATTAATCCATTCTCTATCATCATATCCCACCTCCCTCATATCCATTTTAATATTATCTTCCCACCTACGTGTTTTATCTATCATGATGTGATCTAACTGGTTATGTGTCAATCCATCTGGAGAAGTCCAAGTATATTTATGCATATCCTTATGGGGGAATGTTGTACTTTCGACAATTAAATTTTTTGATGTGGCAAAGTTGACTAACCTAACTCCATTGTCATTACTAGTTATGTGTAGGCTCTCTTTTCCAATAGTCGGTTTAAAAATATCCTCCCGTCCTGCTTTAGCATAGACTAGTGGTCAAACTATAACAAAAATATTCGTAAGTAACGTAATCACGAAATAGTTACTTATTTTATGGACACTCTATATATTAGGATGCAGAATTTAACTCTAAAGAATCATTTTGTTGTGTTAAGTGAGTAAGAATAATATAATTTTTAGTTAAAAATTGAAAAAATTAAAATTCTGTACAAAACAATTAAGGAATTAAGAACACATTTTTAGCTTCAGAATACTATGCAATTAAAGAAATAATATTTCTGAATAGTTAATTTTCTATTTTTAATGTTCCTTTGCTCCTAAAACTAAAGGAAAAAGGTATTTTAGAAACAACTTCAAATTAACGTAGGCCTATCTCTGAAAATATTGAGAAACGGACCCATGTTTATATGACATTTTTTTGCTCAGAATGTCTTGGGAAATAAGCTCCGTTAGTGGTGGTAACTCCTCCTGAATCACACTGTATATGAAAAATGATAAAATGTGACACAGGACTATCAGTTTATCACTTACCACCATTGAGAATTTTTTAATGCCTCAATACTGATGTTCATAAATCCGAGTAAAACAAATGCCAAATGTAACCTATACCTGCGATGTAATATGTGTATATAATAAATGTATAACTGTTATTATTGTGTGCTGTACGATGCTGTTTTGTTCTTACCTCGTAAATGGAAAGGATCTTGAGTTCATAGAACACGGATAGGTAGGAGCTGCATGTGAACACTGCCACGATCACCATGGTGACGACCTGCAGCCACATCATGGTTCCGTTCATGTAAATTTCCGTAGGCCGTCCCAGCATGGAGACTCCAGAGAGCAAGCTTGAAAGGTTTTTCAATTAAATTAAACAAAGTAACTTCCTGTTCTATTCTATGTACAACACCAGTTAATATTTGCGTTGCGGTAGAAGCAAGGGAAAACATTTCATATAATACATCCATATCACGAGACCAATAAATAAATACGAATGCTTGAAATTTTTTTTTTGTCCAATGGCAGAGTCCTTAATTTGCCGTTATTCGCCCTTACTCTACGAGCGTGCCTCATAGATATCAAAAGAGCGTATTCCGAATCTCAGCGCTGAGCAATATGACGGCATGACGGTGTTCCGAATTTCAACGATGATGTCACTGATGCTCCACCGGTGTCGCACCGGTTCCATCTGCTTGCAGAGGTGGTGGGAGTCTCCATCAGCCGCCATCAGCGAATCTGATTTGTTCTTGTATAGGGCGGGAATTAGCAGACGAATGACATCGTTCACTGTTGTGTCATGGCGGTGTGTTCTGTTTTAGTTCTGCTGTATTGTTTGTAAGGAGCATAACGTAAAAACAATATGTTAATTACCTATGAGCGAACATATCAACGGACCAGTTATTACTACTGGTTCAAGAAATAAATTGTTTATGCTCTCTTTTCTTTGAACGAGATGACAGTACGGAAATTTTTGGCAAAATCTTGCTAGCGTAGCACTGACAACAACTTCTACAGCCGCCATGATAGCCATCGAACCTTCCAGCAGTTTTGTTCCTATTTTTCTGCAGCGTGACGTCATTGTTGTCCACCGATCCGGTGAGATTCGGAATACGCTGATTGTGTCGAGAAGCGTATACAACTTAGTTCGTCAGAATCTACCCAGAGCGCACCATCGGCAGTGGATCCATATTACAGTCGTAATAGATGATTATGACAAGGGAGAATTGTATACTAAGTATGTCACCCTATAGAATACCACACATTTTACAGCACTGTATAGCTACAGGAAGAAGAAATATTCGCCGTCCTCTGAAAGGTGGAAGGATTCTTCTCCTCTTGAAGTGGAATCAGACTTATAGCCAAATTACAGAAAATAAAATAAGAACAAGATATCTAGCCGTGATGTTAGTGAAAACAAATTGATTGTGATTATTAATTAAATATTTTCGGATAAAATTTATAACCAATTTCTTGCACATGAATTTAAAAATTTTAAAATTCTATGGATTAATAGAAAAAATAGTTTAGCATAATGATAGTACGATTATACAAATTGAAGAGTTCAAGTATTCTGTTGCTCTGTACGGAACTATAAAATGAATGAATGAGGAAATGTTATGAAAACAAAGTAGAATAAATTGAGGAGCATAGTATCATAGTTAGACAAATCCATTTTTTTCGACTTCGAGATATCAATTGTTTCTTATAGAATTTTGTATGCTAAATACGATTTTGGAACTGTTTAGGTTAAAAAACGGATAGAAAGCGAAAATGGCACTTAATTGTAAGCTTTAGAATCAAAATATAGACAATTCCACAGTGGCTTGGTTTCAAATTAGGACAATTCCTTCAGCAGCCAATGAGAAGCCCACATTCGTATCACCTTTTCCTATCACGCATCGCGAATCCAACATGGCTCATTGTTTATATATGCGGTTTGTGGATGAATAAAACTTACTGTTTTCCGTAAATTTTCTTTGTAAAATTATGTTAGGCTACATCGTTATTTCAATAAGTATATGGAAGTTAATGTCAAAGAAGTTCCTCAAAAGGAAGCGAGGAAGCTTCGTTCGGTTTCAAAAACAGACAACTGCACTTTAAATGTATCTTCATTTGGTTTCAAAAACAGACAACTCCATGACTTATTTTCAAAGATGGACAACTCCACTTTTTAAACTTAAATTGCGACCTCAATATTAATTTTAATCACATTTTGAGACTGAAAAAATGTTTCTACGATCCACGAGAACGTTTAAAAAAATGTACGTATGACAGTGACATTCGTTTCCGAGGACCTACTTTTTCGCCTCTCCTGTAAAAAAAAAAGCAAAAGTGGAGTTGTCCAATTTTGATACCAAGCTCCTTAATTGTTTTATAAGAAAGCATTGTAATAAATCGATGTCAGAAGATATTCAAATAAGCTTCTGCAATATACTCCCAAAATCAACGCCACTATCTGGTTTGAGACGAGGAGTTTATTTCAACAAGAAAAAAAAGGTTTGAGACAGCACAGATGAGATTAATCTGATCTCTGGTAAATTTCAGATTGTTGAATGAAATAAAGTTCACTGATATATGAGAAAGATGGAAAGTAAGAAATATCATGGAAAATATAAAAAGCAATAAAAACATTTGCCAAAAACAGTCAAGAAGAATGCCCCCGGAATGTCTATCTACGAAAGCATGTTTTTATGACCCTGCTGGTAAACAGAATAGAGACCACTCAAGAAAGAGATATTAGAAGGTACAGACTGAGAATATGAAACAATGGTTCATGCTTGACTGAGAAGACGAAGAAGTAGAAGAAGAAGAAGAAGAAGAAGAAGAAGAAGAAGAAGAAGAAACCTAGTTAATTCCTGTCGAAGAAAATAGTGTACCTACAGGAACTGTGTAGTTATAAAGTGTTGTATTTTAAGAGAACAGGATAGTGATTTGAGGTGAAAAACCCGATTTTTGTTTTGTGTTTCAAAGAAAAAATACAAAATTTGCTCCTTAAAGCAATACATGTTGTGGAGTTATCTCTGTAGATAAGCCCTTTAAATGGTTTCTTCAATACTACTACGTACGGAACTACTATATAATATATGGCGCCACATATAATTCACACATTCTCTCTCTTTTTTAAAACCATAGTCCCGTAACTTAGGTTTTTTAAACTTAAGCCATTTTTCTCTGAAATTACTGAATCTATTTAGGTATATGTTATTTTATAGTGTTTTCTGCAGCCTGTGTTCTACAAAGTAGATCTACAGACTTATGGGTATAACACACATAAGATAAAAAAAAGAAAATATAATACGGATTGAGAAAATGGCAAAAATTGTGAAATAAATATATATTTTTTTCTATTTACTAAGGATGAAATGCGCATTTAACTAAATATTGCTTTAGAATTTACAATATATATTACATGATAACTAAAAAAATTCAAGGAATATGAACGATATTGTAGCAGATAATGTGAACTTGATAATAATTAGTTGACTTTTATACCATTGAATTCAGAATGATGTATTGTACACGTATGGAAATTTTTTCCACTCTGAGCACTAAAACCCCTGAAATATTGAACTAAACCTGAGATGCAAAAGCGCCTGCATTGCGTGCTCATACTGTAAGCAATACAAATCCAATAACGTTCACTTTCCAGCAAAATATATATACAATCATCGCTCTTAAGGAAAGTTATGCTGGTTCTTGAAAACACGCAGTGCAGGCGCTTTGACATCCCTGAACTAAACTTTTGTACAGAAATTCTTTAATCGTACAGGAATCGCTACCCAGTTTCCTTAAATTCAAACGAAGGTAGTTGAATCTTAATTCAACACAAAGTATCTGGAAGCCTGTCCATCGATCGATAAAGAGGGCTGAGAACTTAAAATTATATATTTTGCCATGTTATTTCAATAACTTATTATATAACGTAGCTATCTCACATTAGATCTTCGTTAACAGTAATAATAATAATAATAATAATAATAATAATAATAGATTTAACTTGACTAACCCTTAAGTAGTCGCGTGAAACAAATGGACACAGCTAGTCGCGTAGGGTTTGTTTTGACCCCCAAACAAAATCTAAAAAAAGGCCCTTAATTAATTTTTAGTAAATCATTTTACTCATAGTATTAGTTTATAAGCGTGTTAAATATTTCTACTCTAAAAAAACACAAAACTTTAAGAGGAATTACACAGAAAATAACACAAATGCAAATCCTGCAAAATGTTCATAGATGTTAGTCGAGTAAAACATGAATTTACATTATATAAATTATTAAGCTAGTCTCGTTCAAATAAGGTAATAAAGATTTAATTAAATTCAAGATTAATAACCTTTGTGGAGGAATTTACTCATTTTCTTCATTTTCCCTATCTTCTAGACACACTACGTTTTTCATATATTAGCTTTGGGTACACATACGTTTCCTGGATGCGACACAAAAATTGCTTCTTTTATTGTGTTTGTTTCTCGGAAATAACACTACATCTTGCACGTCGGAGATTCTCCTCTATTTCTTTCGTCTGTGTGTGAGTGTGTGCGTGCGTGCGCGGGGGAGTGTTTCGAGTTTAGCAATTGTAGCAGCACTAGCCCGAAGATGTCTTGGAATGTGGCTAGTCATTGCTCTATTCGCTATTTGTTGTTTGGCCAAATCACAGCCAATTTCTCTCTCTCTCTCTCTCTCTCTCTCTCTCTCTATATATATATATATATATATATATATATATATATATCGTAAAATTTGTAGTGTGACAGATGTGAATAAATATGGCTTAGGCATTGGTGTAATTCGTTACTTTTTCTATCTGAAAGAAACTCGGGTTACCTGAATTAGGCCTGTTCAAAATAATGAATAAATTAAATAATTAATTAAGTAGGCTATAAAAAAACAAAAGGACATAAAATAAAATATATTCTCACTCATAAGTATGCAGATGAAGGCTTTAGAACTCTCTCAGCTGAAAATCTGATCGCCAACAAAAAGTTACACTATTAGTCGCGTGGGGGTTAGTCTGACCCAGTGACAAATCAACACGTCCTAACTCACCCAAGGTAACTGTTAGACTAACAACAATGACAAGTATGGATCTACATATGCCGATCACATAACCAATGCTAACCATACATACAATAACATAAATGATGACATGGAAATCCTACACATACAACCCATGAACTAAAAACTCAACACACTAGAACAATACGAAATATACAAACACACTAAAACACACCCCAATCAAATTCTCAACACACAGATCAATTTCAGTACACATACACTATTTGACTCCACACTTCAACAACTTTCAATAATCAAACACACCCACATAACAGGCAGAGAAGTTCGAAATGACGCCGAGATCTAGTAGGCTCTGAGGATGGTGCGTGAAGCACTGAAACAGCTGTAAGCCGCACAAATCTTACCTAATTAACACGAGTAAGTCCGCTAGTTAACCAATTAATCATATTATTTGTGTTTAGTGATTTGTTTTAATAAAAAAAATACAGTTGTATGTATGTATGTATGTATGTATGTATGTATGTATGTATTTACACTGCAAGTGGGCAAGCACCCGGTGGCAGTGGTATACACAATATAAACAATACACAATAAAATTTACAGTACACAATGCAATTTTACAATACACATACCATTTTATACACAATACAATTTAACACAATAATAATAAAACATAAATAAAATACCTAATTTTACAATACAACCTACATAATTATGCATAGGCCGTACATAAGTTTCAATAGTCTTTCACTTTACTCTCATCTCACTCCCTCTAGTGGCACTATGACGCATTTCACTGACACTTTAGCACACATTTCACTGACACTCTGTAACACATTTCACTGACACTATAGGACACATTTCATTGACGCTATAAATTATCACTGATCGGAACTGTTCACTGCACTGTAAAACCATAACTTCACTGACTCACCTCGCTTCACTGATACAACAGTTCAAATAAGTCAAATAATTGCATCCTTATGCATACTTATAAACAGAACTACATTTAAACTAAACATTTATAGTCTAAGGCCCTCTTACACGCTATTTTTAAATAATTTACAATTCAAACCAAGGAAGTAACTCGTCAGGCTAGATAAATACATGTCACCTTAAAAAATTAAATGTTAAATGTCACCTTAATTTTAATTTGCACTTGATACACAACTTTTTAAGTTATTCTTGAATCTCCTTAAGGAAGGACAGCCCTCAAAGACCGCTGCAGGTAGGTCATTCCAATCATTTATAGTTCTATTTAAAAATGAGAATTTACCTACATCCGTTTTCTGTTTCCTAGGCCTACATTTGATTTTAAAATCATGATCGTTCCTACCATAGTACGTTGGCTTTTCTAACCGAGCCGTTATGTCTACCCATGCTTTCTGACCTAGATGTGCTCTATATAATGATGTTAATGTAGTTTTCCTACGTCTGTTTTCCAAAGTTTCCCATCTAAGTTCTTTTATCGTATCGTTTCCATCTTCTCTTTTACCTTTAACAAATTTAGCTGCCCTATACTGGATTCTTTCTAAGGAATTTATCTGATATATTCTATAGGGATCCCAACACGTAGTTCCATATTCCATTAACGGTCGCAATAACGTTAGATAAGCTATTTCCCTCGATTTGGGGCTAGCCTTTCTCAAGATTCTCATAATAAAGTGAAGTGCCCTCCATGCTTTACCCGTAACATTATCAACATGCTCTCCCCAAGAACGTTTGGAGTTTAAATACACTCCTAGGTACTTACAACATTGTTCTTGTGGAATTACAACACCACTGAATTCGTAATTAAGACTAGTTTCCTCTCGGGTTTTACAAAATGTTATAGATTTACTTTTAGAACCATTTATTTTCACCCTATGCATTAACTCCCAGTTATAAATTTTATTCAAGTCTGTTTGAATAGCATCTACATCTGAATTACTTCTAATCTTTCTATAGATAATGCAGTCGTCTGAAAATAGCCTCACATTTGATGTAATATTCTGGCATAAGTCATTTACTTATATTATAAAGAGTAATGGACCCAGAACGCTGCCCTGTGGCACCCCTGAACTTATATTTCCTATTTCCGATATTTCATGACCTACTCTAACTCTCTGGGTTCTACCTTTTAAGAATTCTTGGATCCATAGCACCACTCTTTTATCTATTCCTAGCCTACTTAACTTATAACCTACTTAACTTACCTAGCCTACTTAACTTATGTTTATTTAATTTTGTTCGGACCGTCAGTGTTGCCACATTAGGAAGTCCTCACGAACTTTCGTTTTCAGTGAATATTCGAACCAAAAATTAATGTATTATTTGTGTTGTGTGATGTGCTCTAATAAATAAAATCACCACAGTTTTTAATTTAATTCAGTTATGAGCAAGTGAGAGAGAAATTAGCCTCACTTGGCTGCGGTTTCAACATTTGGCACCATAAAATACGAACATTTTTTTATATACACCGGTGTCTATTCAATTATCCGGCAAAATCTTGTATCCGGAACTAGCCAGGTCCCTTTGGTGCCGGTTAAGAAGGATTCTACTGTAACTAAATAAAGAAATAAATAAGTAAAGGACAAATAAATAATTGAGGTCTTTTGAAACAAAATTTTTATTATTTTCTGAATGTAAACAAGAAACACACATATAATAATGATAAATTATATAATTTATATTTAGATAATCGACTACACGAAAGTTATTTGATCACTCCAATTCGTATATACAGGGTTAGTTAAAAATCTAGCACCACCTAAATAACTTTTGAAGCATGTGGTTCAGTGACATTAAACTTGGTGTGTGGGGATAACCATATAGCCTACTAACAACTCAGTAATGATATTACCAAGTTTTTGCTACTTCTGGTTTAAATGGAAAACCCAATATATATATGCTCATTAAGATCTTTTCAAAAAGTACCCTCACTTGATTGTTCTGTACTTGATAGGAAACTCGCCAATATTTGACGTAATAGAAGGATTCACTGACTGTGAATTAAACCTGCATTCATTTAATGTCGATAGTATAAAAAGAATCCGTAAGCGTACTAAGGAGATTTGTCATCAAATATCTCTAGATATTTGGATTACAAATATAATAATGTTCTTTGCTGTGCATCAAATATTCCAGGATACAGAATCCCTTCACCCAAGCAATATGGACAAACTTAAAAACAGGCTGTTATTCATGTACAATACACGAAATCTTCGAAGATTGGGAAATTTTTTACATCATGTTATTAACCTGATTACCTCTAATACTGTTCACGTATGCCGTTTACTCCCTGTATAATCATTTCCATTTGCATTATAAATGTATGTTAATGCAAACGACGAACGTAATAAAACATGGGATGGCATAATGTCTTCTTTACTTCAGTTGAATATGTTACCAAGAAGAGAAAGCATTTTATTACACCTGAGAGAACATCTTGATGAGAGTATTAAGAAAATTGTCTCATATATCCTCATTATACATATACGTATTTATGTATTTAGCATTAATACGACGTTTTGAAGCAAATTTTTAAAAATATAAATCTACATTAGTCATGATTACAGGGAATATGAGACCTTTATGTTAATTTGTGCGAAATAATTGTGTTTTAATTTCTCCTCTTCTTGGATTGGGATTTTTTTCCTTCCGACGTCTATCAACCCTACAATGAATTGAAAAGAAGCAAAGAAATAGCAAGTATTACAAATGCACGGAACGAGTTCTGGAGTCCAAAATTAATCTTATTGTACACTGTTTCGAAGAAAGCTGAAGTTCAAGGTACAAGATAATCTGCATATTTCTAGTGTTGCTTTACGACTGGCAAACACGGGCAATCACCGAAAGCAGAGGAATATCTTATTGTATTCATTACTTTACCCTCATATTTCTCAGTTTCCATATCCTTAACCGTCACCAAGGGTAGCTTAGACAAAGTTCTCTAGTATGCTATTCACAGACATTTCGCAAGCCCGCGCTAAGAACGTGCTAAACTAGACCCGGCTATCAACTGGTTTCTTGTACGGGATTCATATCATATCATATCATATCATATCATATCATATCATATCATATCATATCATATCATATCATATCATATCATTTCATATCATATCATATCATATCATATGAATACGAAAAACGTTAGTTCGCTGATCATCCACCGGAAGCCCGCGCTAAGAATGTCTATGAATATGGTCCTTAGTGTTTATTTTTAAAAATTCTTCTTGTTATATACTTGTAGCCTAATTAATTACACTGCTCCACCGATTTAGTAGAATGCGTTTGCGCCTAAGAAAGAAGAACACAGTACATGTGGTCTGTTGTGACGAGAATCCAAGCCTCCGCATACCGATAAGGCATCATGTTACAAAACGTTCACGTCCAAGTATTTCTGACGAAGTAAATATTAATCAACGCCTAGAAAACGGTGCAAATATTAAGAATATTGCTCGAGAGATTAAGGTTTTGTTTATTTATTTATTTATTTATTTATTCATTCAGTCATTCAATTTATAATTTATTTGTTTAGTCATTTAGTCATACATTTATTTATTATTTATTGATTTATTTATCATTGTATTTTATAGATAGGTAAATTATAGGAAATAAAATTAATTTGCATTAACGTTGCATGAGATTCACTATTTATAATTAATTAACAAATCTTAAAGACCCATTTCCGTATGATGAATATTTTACTGTCTATCATATTCCTCGACTTTCATGCTCTACCGAGACCAGTGTACAGTAGTGGCAAAAACAAAACCGGTCCGAACCTTGCACCAATTTCTGAACCTTGTTCACTCCAGAGCACGATAGACTGGTAACTAAGACTTTTGTGGTTCGAATCCTGCCTGGGAATGAAACTTTCTTTTGTTCCGTATTCAAATTTATTCCCAATACTTTTCGATTGATGGTAATATTCATGTTCTGGGAATAGTAATTTAATTAAGTAATAAAATATCGCTGCAATCGAAAAGTATTTAGAATAAATTTGAATAAGAAACACAAAAAATTTTCCTTCCCACGCAAGATTGGAACCACGAAAGTCTTATTACCAGTCTATCGTGTTCTGAAGTGATCGAAGCTCTGAAATCAGCTGTAAGGGTCGACCCGGTTTTTTTTGCCACTACTGTACATAGACTTGTCTTTGTTCTACTCAAGCACCATACTTGTGATTATAGGGAACTTGCTCCGCGTGTTATATCAAAGTAGGTGGACATTTACTTACTCCTAAATCGATGGAGCAGTGTATTTAATTAAAAACAATGAAATGGAATTAATGAATTATCTATACAATGTCACCAAATTTTGTGAATTCACTGACCCACTAGAATTTGAGTCTTCGCAAAATGCACAATTATTTCCTCCATGATGGTATATTTAGTTGAGACTTTTCATTTTCCAATTACAAGCAGTTCACACTAACAAAGAAATGAACGTTGTCCATACATCTTGCTTACACAACTTTTAACACTGTATCACTTCGGAATGAACTTTGTCAATAATTGTCATTAGGAAGTTTCACAAGAGACCGGTAGCAGTCGTATTCTCTTTCTGCCATCTTGCTAAATCCTGTTGTAGTAAGCTGCGTAGAGCGGATTGCATACTGCATGATTTCTGTCTGTTCTTTTCAATGTATTTCCTCACAATTGGTGTGAAGAAAACAGGATTAATGTTCTCTGCGTCTTGTTCTCCTGTCAGGAAACTGACTATAATTCCGACGACTAGCATGATGACCATTCCTATCAGCGTGTAATATTGGTATGAAATTCGATATAGAAAGAAAACGTCTTGTACTGCGGTTTCTGTCCTGAAACATATGCATAAGTTGTTCTGTGATGGTAGTATAAGTAATAGTACGATTGTTTTTATTGCTATAATACACGATCTTTACGCCTTATCTCTTGCGTCCTGTGTGACGGGAGATAAGGTAAATGCCCGAAACAGAAAGCGGGCAAGTACATTATTATTGGTAATACTCGACCGAGGCCAGTGGAGTCTTGCAGCCCAGAGCGCCACTTGTACTGCTCTGTGCGTTCGAATAGCGTCATCGCGATAGTTCATATTACGCCCGCGGTTACACTCGCCTCGGTAGAGTAATATGCTGGTAAGTGATGATATTCATATGAATGTGATTACTAGAGATGAAGCAATTCCTTCGTAAAAACGATATATGTGACTCGAGTATTGTACATGACGTCAGAGAGAAAAGGGTTTAGAATAATTGTTTTCTGTACTGTCTGGTTACAGCAACAGTGCTGAACTTTGCTACTACGTGTCCTGTGTCGTAGTAATTGAGCGAGTCGATTTATAACCTATAGTGTAGTGTTACTGTCATTACTTTAGCTATATATTTTTTTATTTTAGTAGGTTACTTTACAATACTTTATCAACATCTTAGGTTATTTAGCGTCTGAATGAGATGAAGGTATTAATGCCGGTGAAATGAGTCCGAGGTCCAGCACCGAAATTTACCTAGCATTTGCTCATACTGGGTTGAGGGAAAAACCCGGAAAAACCTCAACCAGGTAACTTGCCCCGACCGGGAATCGAACTCGGCCCACCTGGTTTCACAGCCAGACGCTCTAACCGTTACTCCACAGGTGTGGACATTACTTTATATATCTTTTCTAATATACGAATAATAGGTACGCCTTAGTTGAATTGTACACTCCATACAGGACTACCAAGAGTAACAACTTTTTAGTGGTCATATTTCACTCCTTTTGAAAGGAAGATTCTTCGAAGAATATATGGTCCAGTTTTTGAAAATGGATTATGGAGAAAAAGATATAATGGGGAATTATATAGCATGTTTAAAGAGCTCAATATAATAAATATAATGAAAACCAATAGATTGAGGTGGGTGGGACATGTAATAAGAATGGATGCATCAGAACCTTGTAAAAAATTATTCTCACAAAGGATACGAGGACGACCACATCTGCGATGGATTGATGGAGTGGAGGAGGATCTTGCAAGAATGGGATACAGGAAATGGAGGACTGTTGCACAGGACAGAGACAGATGGCAACGCCTACTGAGGGAGGCCAGGGCTCATAACGGGCTGTAGTACCAATGATGATGATTATGATGATGATATTTCACTCCAAATGTTCTGAATAGCCTATGTAGTGCGCAACGTTTATTTTCCACTCTGTCTGTATGTCTTAAACCTACTCTTGTTTACTTCTAACTGTTGTGCAGAGTTCAGAAGAACCCCACACTGTATAGTTGAAGCGTAAGCAACCTCGTGTCCAAGGAAGGAGAGGTTTCATTATTAGTGATGACACAAAGTTAAACCGACAGATTTCAAACCTAGCCAGATCGCTAACTTCGCAGCGGGAAGTGAGGCCGTAAGCCGCCATTTTTAAAGTGAGAAAGAATCTGTTTTTGCTCCAGAGATTTCTATTAACAATGTATAAAAGAGCAGTATACATACTGAGTGTGATATTAGCACAAAGGTGTCAATATCACGTGTCGCTTTTAGGCGCACAAACCACCGGTTTTAAGTCTACTGAAATGAGTATAATCAGAAGTCGCCAGCTTTAATGCTGACAAGAACGTGTGTGACGTTATGACAGTGATATGTGCTGCTTTTGGGTGCACAAATAGGAATTACGTGAGTAATACATAATTTCGTGCCTGTTGGACAAATGGCGGAACATGTAATTCACTGTCTCAGTCCCTAAAGCTTCCGTGATAGGCAGTTAGCGATCTATAGTTCACCAGAATGTTATTACTCCTGGCCTTGACGGCGCTGCTGTTTGTTTATTACTTACATCATCTTTCATCAGTTTGAAGCTGCGGGATGTTGAGGGGACGGACGAATATGTACACAGATGTGTTCCGATTTCTGCCACGGGTAATAATATTCTGGTCGGGTTATAGGTACGAGTAGCTTCGAAATTTGTGGTTAGATCCATTGCGTACTTCCCGTATACTGATGTAGTTTGGGAATGTCTAAGAGGTGACAGTATCGCTCAGCAGTTCCAGAATATTTCAATTAGATGAGTATGTCTTTCGACCTCGACCTATCATTTTGAACGGGGGGATGACCACTCTATTCGCTCCAATAACCTTACCTAATCAACATATTGAGTAGAAGTAATATGACTGTAAAGATTTTAACGGCTTATTCCTCGGATAGTGAAAAAGAAAATATGCAAATACCATATTAGTCCCAAATGAATAATTTTCTCAGAAAAAATAACTATCACCTAAATGTTAACAGTGTTTCACTCGATAAGTTCTATACGTAGGATTCTATTTTAATTCTTAACATTAGAGAAACTGATAAGAAGTGATTTATCTGTCTGCAGGTTTTAAAGAAAATGGATGATTTTCTTACAAATTAAACAAAGGGACTAGCACGTATCGTTATTTGCTACCATTTGGAAGTCTCGGAACCTTGCTGAAGTGAGTAAGGAACGGAATGCTGCAGTTTACACCTGAGTTGGTGTATTCGTAGGTGAGCCGGCAATGCACTGTTGCCAAACTACGCAGACTTTGAGCTTAATTTTCTTAAGCCTTGGTTTTTCTGAACTGACGCATGCGAAGTGCGAGGCCCGCCTCGCACAAATCCGGACTACACGAGAGATACTGTTCTCCAACCAGGAGATCAACCGTGAAAGGAATGTGCTTACTATTGCGTCATCTATTGGAACGAAGTATATAGATAATATTACCGTTATAACGTCAGTTTAAAAACCATGCTTCTCTCCTGCATATGTTATTTCCTGTATGGAAAGATTAAAAGACCAGGAGATTAACAGTGATCTAATTTTGTAACTAGGGTAGTATCAATATGTGTGTATCAATGTTATGGTTTGTGCTGTGAGAGCTAGTCAATAGAGATAAGAGTACCCACGTGTGTGACCTTATGACGTCTTATGACATCAACATTCATTCACAGCATTACCCCGCTTCGTTTCATTCCCCAAAGATTTTCTCGTGGTTGGAGTACAGTAGTGAGTGGTTTCTACCACTCACTATGTCTCGTGTAGTCCGGATTTGTGTGAGGCGGGACTCGCACCTCGCATGAGTCGGTTGAGAAAAACCAAGGCTGTACTAAGCACTTAATTAAAAAAATACTTTTTATTATTATGATGTACCCCTTTGCCTTCTTCAATTTGCACAGTTGTATCACTTCCACTCTGTATGGGTTATTATAGCAAGTTTCAGTTTCGTCCTCTGTAACATTGCTTCATAATTATATTTTCAAACTAATTTGCTTCGCTTGTTTTACGGTAAGTGAAGACTAACCTTGGAGTGGAATTTGTAAGGGTCACATTTGACTGGCATCCATCAATTCTGGTTGGTAGTACTGGTAACTCGATCTTCTTGTCGGCAATGGCCTTCTCGGTGCCGATGACGATCCAAGACATAATCAGGAAACTGCATACACTGCCTGCTAGAGCGCCCTGATCAACAACATGAGCACATTAAGTATTATTAATAGTACAAACGTTACACTTATACCTCTATAAAGTAAACATTACTTGAAGATTCCCATGTACATTGAAGGTCCATCTGCGAAACAGATATGCTTATAAACATGTTGGCGAATCGTATTTTATAATTATTACAGGAGTACGGGTGAATTTGCGCGAACCTTCGACGCTGTTCCTGACGTGAATATGTCTCTAAGATCGGTCCAGTAGTAGGGTGCCGTCCGAGAATGTCGACCGACACAATATCAGGCCAATTTTGTCGCGCCTATAATTTCTAAACTACACGACATATTCCAATAAAGTTAACGACAATCGACAGATAAAAGATCAATGTAACCTACGTGACCTTGTGTTATATCGGGTGACATCATTCAGCGATACGCAACAGGGGGGAATTTGAGGCACGAATTAGCAGGTCGCGCGGTAGCCAAGGCAGTGTAACTTCAGAATGCGAAGGGATAGATCGTTCGCAGTGATGTAAAGCGATTCGTAACGATTATACAATCTCAATTGGGCAAAAATCAACAGAAGACAGGTTAAATTGAAAAAAATTAAAGAGTGAACTTGAGTAAAATGAAAAAATCACATTATCGAAGCATAAGCAGCGCAAATGGGAGTGGGCGTATAAGCAACGAGTAACAAACGAAAGAGCACGATGGTTACTATTGCAAGCGAAATGTTTATTGTCAATGCGTAGAAAATGTTACTCCCAGGATTCCCAGCACAGCGAAGATGTAGCCTACCGGGTTTTTGGTAATTATCTGAAAAGAAGAGAAGTTGATTGTTACTACTGACGTTTAACTTAACAGCAATTCTATCAGCGATGTATGACGCAAGAAGCTTGTGGCTATCACTCCGATACAACCTACTCCATTTTTTTTTACTTTCTTTACTTTTTTATTTAACGAACTTGTATAAACTAGGCCTACCTATCGTCGATGTAATTAGTGAAACTGATATTGTATTTGGCGATATGAGGCCAAGGATTCTCTCTAGATTAACTATAATTTGCCTCACGAATGGGGAAAACCTCGGAAAACCCCAATCAGATAATCAGGTCAAGCGGGAATCGAATTCACGCCCGAGCGCAGCCCGAATCAGAAGGCAAATGCTCTACAGCCTGAGCTACGCTGCAGCCTGGCGCTGTACCACTATATGGTTAGAATTATTGTGTGTTATATAAAGTCGGTAAGAGACTGAAATGTAATATCTATTTTTACTTTTATTTTGTTGATAAATTAATAAAATATATTTCGTTATTTCTTCGGGCATAGACGACGAGCGTATGCGTTATCATTTCCTGCAGTTCTTGAGAACGGAATGTTGTAAGTTAGGAGATGGAACCTTGTAATTTAGGCTATGAAGAACAGGCCTGATCTTCACACAGAATCAGACAATTATTATTGGGTGTTATTGAACTTCAGTTAATGTGCACAGCACACCACAATTACACTTCAGGCTGAATCTGATCTGGGAAAAGTGTTCATCGCCACTTGTTCGTCTTGTCTCGCACGGGGAAACCACAGATGCTCATGTAGGTCAGAGTCAGACTCGTCAGTAAGGTACAGTATGCTTGGGGTAAAGTCTTAGGAGTAGTACGGATTTCCGATGTTGATATAGGGAGAGCTTGGAGCTTCGGTTCTCTAAAGGTTATCAGGATACACATCTGCGGATTTGCACTGGCTGTATCGAAGCTGAAGCAGGATGGCCCAACTATCAGCTTAGTTTTCACGATGCTGATTCTGGTAGGTTTGCGGCTAATGATTACTGAGACTTATTGGGCTACTCGTCTGCGGATGGCACCGGGCTGTACAGCCATTGCCACCGTTTCTGGCATGTGAAATATGTAATGGGAACGTTGAGAGAGAGTATCTCATCTTTGCCACAAAATGTGGGCGAGAAAGCTGACAACTGTCATTGACAGATCGTTGACGTCACATGTGGTTAGGGGGTGGTACCATTCTCAGCCTAAGTAGCAACAGATTGTACAGTGCACTCAAGGACACATCCCAGTAATGCGAAGTGCGAGTGTCTTGCCTTTGACGCAGTGGACAGATTGATGACGTGACGTGCTCAGTGGTACCGTTCTCAGCTGCACTGGCAACAAGTGCTCACTGACTGGCATTTTACTCAAGGACACACGCCAAAAACGCTGGCACTGGCTATATAATGGGCTGATGCAGGATGGCCCACAACTTGGCTACAATAGGTAGAGAAATAAATGCCGGGATGTTTGAGTGGATAGCTAGATGGGCTCATAGATAAAAGAATGGATAGGCCTAAGTGCGTAGGTAAGTAGTTAGTTGAGTATGTAGATGTGTAATTAGTTGGGTAGGTATGTATGTAGGTAGATGTAAGTACTTGTGTATGTTGCAGGATAGGTACACAAATATACGATCTTACACAATAAAAGCGGAAAGGTGCATACACTGAAAAATACGTCAAATTAAACCTTAAGAAGAAATGTGGAAAAATTTTATTTGTGTCTGGTACTAACCTTAGAATTTCCTCTAGGATAGAACATCCCAAAAGTGAAGACTCCTACAATTGCTCCCAAAGTTATACCTCCAAATGCATAAAGCATCTGAAAATAGAATTTGAATGGGTATATTGGAAAGTCGTAAAATTGTTGCATAGTGTATTCCTTAATATTTGTAAGATATGTTTTTTTAATTATTTCCAGGAGGTTAATCTGTGAAATATTTCAGACAAAAATTTTCCATACTATTTTCTTCTTTTCTGTTCCCTTTTCGAGAAAAAAATTGTTTGATATGAAACATTTCATAGAGTGTTTCATGAGAGCCATTCAATTAATTCCCAATATGCTCAGTCAATTTAAGAGAGCAGTGCATTATGATAATACATTATTGAAAGAATTTCTGGACATTCAAAGGAAAAAACTAAAATTCTTCAAATCATTTGTTATCATAATACACTGATCTCTTAAATTGATTGAGCATATTGGAAATTAAATTAATAGCTTTCCAAAAATACGCTATGAAATGTTTCGCATAAAACAATTTTTATCTCGAAAATTAAGCAAAAAATAGCAAAATTGAATTAAACATTTTGTTTGAAATATCTAAAAGAATAATCCCTTAAAATCAATGACATTACTTACGTTTCACCTGTATACATATAATATATTTCATGTAAAGAATCACATTCATATAATGTGTACCTCACAACTTCCTTAATAGACTATATTCAATTTCACAAAAGCTGTATTATTTTCATAAGGATTATTGTTTCTTGAGATGAATGTTACCATACATCCCACTCTAATCTAATTAAAGCAAAACTCAAAAATCAATCATAACCCAATTGAAGAGTTTGATCCCAAAACGAGTTAAGTCAGTTTTTATGACAGGATCTAAAGATGTTTTATAAATACATTCAATGCTCACATAATTTTCTCATATCATGAAAAACCACAAACTGAAGTAAATTTCTAAATCAAAATTTATATTTGTACAATCAGGATTGTTCAAACACAACGCATATGAGTTTGTTTGTATGCAAGTTTTCTTCATTGTAATAAAAACAACTACATATTTTGTTTTACTGCACAGCGATTGCAATTATTGTATCAAAGTTATTGTGTATCTTAAGGCGAGGAAAATACTTTCTTTTACAGCATTCAACGAATTTGATACGTTATGTCTGTAATATTGAACCGTTTCAAGTTGATAATTACAATTTATAGCATCCTCAAGATTGGACGACTTGTGTGGTAACAGATTCGAAAGAGAAAGCGCTATACACTCACATGACTGGCGTACATGAACGTGACATTTTCTGAAAGTCTACTGCTTACAATCAAATCTAATCTGAATTGCAGAAACTGTGGTTAATGTACAAAAGTTTGATATGTCATGAAAAAGGAGGAATGACTAAGTTTCAGTTTGGAAAATACAAAGACAAACCTCGAAAGCTGTTTTTATTTTTCTGATCTATGTTCACAGAAATTGTTGACTTAGGCCTGATCTAGAAAATAAAACATAAGCTCCTGAAGCAATTGAATTCGAGTTCACTACACAACTTCATGGGACAACAATGCGATATTTTGGAAATAAGTAGAGAATTAATCGTACGAGTATTTTACCTTACCTTAAACAGTAGTAAGAAATGCATCATTACACTTCGATCTCGGGAAAGAAGTTATACCGACCCACATTAAAAGAACGTATTATATTTACCTGCACAATATTGCCTAATTCTGCTACAAGAAAAGCTACACAAATGCAGAGCAAGCCAGATAAAGTCACAATGAGTTTTATAATGTTATTTGCCGTCTTATCCGTTACGTTTCTTCTCAGGCAAGGTCTGATGAAATCTTCGTAAAGTGTGGCTCCCATAGAGTTAAGACTGCTGGACATCGTGCTGAGGAAAGGGACAAAAATTATTGTGTAATTAAACATAGCAAAAGAAGTGTCAACTAGGCCTATATAAAATGCAAACTATACCGGGTCATAAATTTGACACCAAACACATTTTCTATAATTTAAAATAAAATAATATTCATTATTATCATTTTACATACATGGTAGCCTGATAACGTCTTACAAAGGTTCCTCCTACCATTTTTATTGGAGTCCAATATCTGCAAATGCTCTTATCTGAAGTGTAATTCTAACGTTTATATAAACATAAGACTATTTACGATATGATGTATCTGATAAAGTTGGCTACTACCCTCAATGAAGTGCTCTGAAGTTAGAAGGCGTTCATCGTGAAACTATTTTCACTCAGGTAAATGCCATCCGTTGTCCTTTTACTATCATAAATCGAACGCGACTGCCTAAGAAATATTGTCTACATTTCCCCTGAATCTCTCATGGGATAGATCTGTGTTGGATAGTATGAACAGAAAGCACAGACTGACCGAACATCAAGGTTAGAGAATTAACACATAGCTTATTTCCATTCAGTACACTTCAGTTTAGTAGCAGCACAGTATAGGGTAAAGTTGCCTAATGCCGTGATACTTTTTTTCACTCAATGTCACAAGATTGGGTATATTGTTAGGAAGTTTACCGATGTCTCAAAAGTAGGCGGAAGATGCACTCTTTCGAGAAAGATATCTGGCTCTATGATCAAATGGCTAATCTTTGACTGACATTCAATTTAAGAAAAAATATCACGGGATTAGGAGTATCACGGAAATAGGCAACTTTACCGTACATTAGAAAGGGAGAAGAAATAGTACGAAATGTTTGCACGAAGCTTTCACTATTAAGAGTTCCAATATTATTATAAGATAAGCTAATGCATGACATCTGTAATATAATATGTTAATTGAGTGATGTTGTTGACGAAAGCTGTTGCGCTGAATCACCGCTAAGCGGGCTGTCACTTGCCCATGTCACTTATCGAACTGCGCCGTACTAAGCGGAACCTGTTTCCAGAAGTACAGTTGCTATGAACTTGGAATTTGCTGTGGCTCAAATATATCATTTCTACAAACAAATTCAAGGGACCGGAACTCGATTCCAAGAGATTAGATACGTATCACGTGTAATTTTGTTATCTTTTGTTTTAAGCTACATGCTGACCAACTATCAAGGGAGTTTTTTTTATCTATCATTGATATATTCGCTAATAAATGATAAATACCCAAGGGCTCAATTCTGTGAAGGCAGGTGATGGTGACATATAAACTTTGTAATTACCTTAATGTTGCACTAAATACTCCTGCCACGAAGAGACCAGGGAGTCCTGGAATCGAGGCACAGATATCCATCACATAATAGGGAAATATCTGATCTGGCCTCTGAATTACCTGTTTCAAATGTAAATAATACATTTTAAAAAGGAAATAGGCCTACAGTACTATACAATGAACGTCCCAAATATCGTGGAGGTTATATGGCATGATTCACGAAGGCTTACCGGCACTTACGGAGAATATTTCCAAAGAAATTTGGAGAAATTGTATACTTAACTCCATAAAACTTTATTTTGTTCATAAATAACTTAATGAACATTTTCGATGTCATACAACCTCATTTCATTTCTCATTATTATATAATTTCCTTCTAAATTTGAATGCGAAATTACCGCATGGTATTCATTTATGAAATTCAACGTCATGCAATTTTAAAATGTCATATAATATCGATTAATATTTAATATTATGAAACATAATTCCAATTTTGGATGTCTTGTAACCTCATGCCTTAATTAAAGGTCATACAAATTGAGTGTCTAACCTCGTACAACTATATTTTATTCTTGAATTTCATATAGCCTTATTCTTATTTTAAATGGCATACAACTCCATTACGTTTTGGATATGACATAACTTCCTACTGATTTTGTAATTCAAATTACCACATACCATTTATTTGTGCCATGTAAGCTCATTCTAATTTTGGAAGCACTATACGTAAAATGTTATTCTTATTATAATAATACAAAATTTCCGTCTATAACTATAACCCTAATGTACTTTCGGGTGAAAATAGGGTTTAAGAGATTGTATATTCAAATACATAAACCATTTCTTTAATTTGGATGTGAAGTAACGCCGTTCAATTTTTGGATGTCATCTAACCTAAATCTATTCTTGGATAGCATATAACATCATATAATTTCATTTCATTTTTCGATATCGTAATAATCTTTGTTCTATTTTTGGATGCAACTTCATTATATTTTTGGGATATCATATAATCTCGTTCAGCTTTTGGATGTCATATAACTATGTAAATTGTCTAACCTTTATTAGTCAGATAATATTTTCGTACACTGATTTTTATTGTAATTGTCATAATTATAAATTTAATATTAACTTAATATTAATTGCAATTATAATTTAAATTTTATTCATATTGTAGTTTAATCCACTTGTAGAGGGAAAGAGAAGACCTAATGGTCTTATCTCTGATAGGTATAAATAAATAAATACTAGTAAATGTATATATATTCCTCCTAGTTTTGGATGTGACATCACTTTAAATTGTTCATTTTTGGTATATAGAGTGATTCATGAGGATATAATTTAATATTTTTGGTAGTCAATTAAAGCACAACTTTGTATAGAATCCAAATATAGAATGAAGTGTTATGATATTAAATATCAGAGATATTACATGGCAACGAATAATAGAATGATATCATATGGCATATGAATAGCATGCGGTAATTTGACTTCAAAATTCGGAGGTTATAACATCCAGAAATAAAAGAATTTTATGTCGCATCCAAAACAATATTGAGGTTATATGACATTAAAAAATAAAATGAAATTGTATGAGGTTGAATGTACAATATATGGTTTGCCATTAAATCCTCGGGTTATATGACATCCAAAATTTCAATGAGATTTTGTGATATTAAATATTAATTGAAAGTATATTACATCCCTAAATAATATGAGTTTATATGACATAAATAAGTATCCTGCGGTAATTTCACATTAAAATATAGGAGAAGGTTATATGACAAGGTTTCAGTGCAGTGAAATGTAGAATGAAGCTTTGAGGCATGCAAAACCAATATGATATCCAAAATACACTATCTGTAGATGACATGACAATAAAAGATACGTTCGGGTTTTTATACATGAGGTTATATGACATTCAAAACAATGCAAGGCAAACCTACATGTTAGTCAAAAGTAGGATGGAATTTCATGAAATTAAAAGTCGACATGAGGTTATAACACACGCTTTGTCAAATTCATATAAATCAAATCTCCCTGTAAATGATTATCCTTTAATTGCTTATTACAAAATAAGTTGTTTCGAAATAAACCTTATAATAAGTATCTAACCAAATTATTTTTTTGGCTTATTTAAACATCTTGCGTAATTTTGCGAGTTTCGTATAAACCTCGCAGAAATAACTGTCAACAGCCGTTGACATACGTACATCAACAGAGACCGGGCAGAAATACACGCCCTCCAGTTGCTACAAATTGAACCGAAATGTTGTGTTTGAATCTTTAATAAATCATAAATGATGTATTGAAATTTATTTTAAAATTTACTAGATAATAAATACCTTAGATTTGAGGGGATCGCATTCATAATACTTGGAGTAGATGACAAGTCCTGAAAAGCAGCCTAGAGACCACAGTACCACCAATCCAATGCAGGAAGAAATTACAGACCTGTAACATTTATTAGATGATAAATATGACAGACCAAACACTGGAAATGAACACTATATACACTTTCTCTTTATCTTCTTTAATTAGTAACAAAGGAGACTATCAATAAACTTTATCACGCAATTCAGTTTTAAAATCGTTGACTTCAAATTGATACATAGGTCTTCTTATATTTTGAGCACTTCACAGAGACTCCTTTCTTTTTATAGAATTCTAAATGAAAATTATGAACGTAGGCCTAACTTATTTCAAACTATTTATTATAATTAAAATTCATATGAGATGATAATAAGTATAATATTTTGGTGTGTTAATGGAAGAGGAATAAGGTTTGTCGAAGAAATGATGACGGACAAGAAAAGACAGAGTAGAAGAAATGTAATAATGAATTACAAATAATTAATGACCTAATAACTTGTACGAGAGGCGTTGTAAAACGGGAAGACGGCACTGTATACCAATTGTGAAGTGCCGCCTCACCAAAAAGGTATTGCTTAATGACAAATTCATTCAAATATTCAAATATGAGATGATAACAGGTAGTCTATTTGTATGTGATCAAAAATAAGAAAATAAATTTTTATATAATACTACATAAAACTTGTGTTAACGAGAAATGAAACAGAAATCACAATATTTCTGGCAGTTGATTATTTAGATCAGCCGTGGGGAGAACGTGACTCGCGAGACATTGTGGCTCGCAGTGATAGTGTGCATTTCGCCAGCTTCTAACCTCCTCCAACCCCCACCCTCCCACTCACTGGAGTCAAACTCCGTTCCATGTATTTGTCTCTGACCTGCGAGTGGCATATGTCTCTCTCGAAACCATGTACGATAATTCCAAGTAGGATGGGAGGACGCATTTTTTGCTGTCAATATGATGGTAATATTAAATGCATGATTTGTTCACAAGTATTACGAGAAAAACGGTTGTATAACATAAAACGGCATTATACTACATGTTACTCATGAAACATGAAAAGGTTAAGTGTTATCATTATCATCACCATCATCATCATCATCATCATCATCACCACCATCATCATCACCATCATCATCATCATCATCATCATCATCATCATCATCTCTGTACGTCGATCCTTTTTCAGTAGATGTACGAATAATGCGGTTAGCTCTTCAATTTAAACTCACAGATTTACAATGTGTGATGTTAAATGAAAGCTAGATGTAAGGACTTGACAAATGTTGAACTTTCAAATCTTTGCCGAAAAATAAATATCCGAAGCTTCGTTTTTTCACTTGCTCTGTTGAAGCCATGTTCGCTACAACTTGCGTTGTGAAAAAATATTTCCAACAATTAAAATAGTAAAAACCACATTTAGATCACGACTGACAGACAAATACCTTCGTGATCAACTACGACTGGCAGTAAGTGACATAATTCCTGATTTTGAAACTTTTTCTCAGAGACATTCTGAAGACAGTTAATTTTAGGTTGATGTTCATTTACTGTTCATTTATTTCTTCGTTACACGTACTAAACATTGGTTTGTAGCCTTGTACTGTATAAAATTATATTTAAGTGCTTGACGGAAGGAAAATGAAAATCCGTTAATAAGTCAGACAGTTGCTTTACTTCCCCTTCGGATGTCCGCCTCCCTCCATAGATGCTATGCACGTTGCAGGTTACACAGTGGCTCGGCGCACGATTACATTTTCGCTACCGCTGATTTAGACCGTAGCTTCAAATAACAATAAAATTGTTGCATTTAATGATAAGAAAATACTTCCTACTTTTCAATAGACTCGCTATAAATTTAACAATGGTAGTATCCTTCTCTTTATTATGTGAATCAGTGTCGTCAGCACTCGCTGAAATGTGAAAAGGGTAAGCAGAGCCGTCCCATGAGCCCCGTCGTGCAGCAGGAATAGGTAGAGAGCATACCCGCTAGCAGCTACGAGTGCACCATGGTGCACTGTGTATTCCGCGGGTAAGAGACGCTAGTCCCAGAGTGCTCCGTGCTGACGACCGCTGAAGTGAATGAATCTCACTTACACACTAAAATATTTGACAGTAGTAATTTTTTTCAGATATTACAATAAGAAATGAACAACGTGAATTTGAATTCATTGTTCTTCAGAAAATTCATTAGCAAGAACGTAGCTTAAAATAACAATAAAATTATTAGATTTACAATGTAAGATAAGAAGATAGACTACTAGTTACTTCACAAATTACTCATTATTTATATTATGATGGCAACCTACTCATCATTATGTAAATGAATCTCAGTTACACAGTGTGTAACATGTGAGAGTAGTCTTTTTTTCAGAGATTACAACACAAAGTGATGAACTTTTAATGTAGATAACTTACATGCGTGCTCTTGAATACGTTGGTAGGGAAACGTATCTCTGCACAATGGACTGGTTGAGGGAAACGAATCCAATTTCAAAGAACATTTGACAAAATATGGCATTCCAAAAAGTCAGTCTTACGTAAGGAGAAGCGCTAAATCTGGAAATAAAGTTCATATTATTACAACCCGATACATTTTCAATATTAATATGCAAATAAATATAGCGATATACACTTAAGCATGGATAAAATATTTCGAAGAAAGCGCTTGAATTATATTAGAATCTAATGAAAATTTATTACATTTAGATCAGGCCTTAATAGCTGTCAGAAGAGAATTGATACAACCTAATTCTATTGTAGAAATATTTACTGAGTTAAAAACATATTACATTCCATTTGTCCCAATTACATATATGAAAACAAATTCATGAACCCATAAAACAATATACAATTGAAAGGTAGAAAAGGAAACTTTCTGCAGACTTTAATCTTCTATAATTGTCTACAATGTACAATAAGAAGATAGTAGCTACTTCACAAATTACTCATTTTAAATAAACATTGTTGTATAATTATTGTGACCTTAATATGTCATCTTTAACCCTTCAGTGTTGGCGCCATAATGTTTGACACCAGTACTCACGCAGATTACACGTTGTCGATTTTCAAAGCAGAGAGATGATGACGTGATAAACAGCAGTGGATTACAAATTTATACCGGGCGAGTACTGGAGGGGGCTAATAATAATAATAATAATAATAATAATAATAATAATAATAATAATAATAGTAATAATAATAATAATAATCTGTACTCACTCAAAAAATCTTATCCTTCCTCCGGCTTCGCTCCTTCGCCATACAGTGTCCAGTCCACCCACTTGCTGAATTCCGATGATGATAACAGCCAAACTTGACATGAGCATCATTATTCCCTGCAGTAAATCTGTCCATACAACAGCTCTGATTCCACCCTGAGTATGTTATATCATCGTAATTCAGATTGTAATATCTTTAAGTAATATCGATAAATGTGATAAATTAAAAATATCATGGTAAAATACTTATAAGATGTTTACGTCATATACGTGTATATGAAGAGAAATATATTGAAAGTTGTAATAATTTAATTTAAATTGTTACTAAATACTTTTTCTCTGTGCTGTAGCATGTTAAAAATAAGGATACTTTTAGTACTAATCAGAACATTAGTAATTTTAATAGACGACCTCAATCTACCCTCTGTAAGTCTCACTTGTTATGAAAAATGAGTTCACTATTCATTAATAATTCACAACGCCCTTCGTAAATAATGACCTTAGAGCTTCATAGGGCAAACAAAACATAGGGTTTACAACAGAATTAACAAATTTTCTACATGTAAATATCTTTTACTCAACTAATTAACTATTCATGCATGTAAATTAAATTATGTCAGTTTCTAGAACACTGAGATATCTATTCAGTTACCATTGATTTGTTTATGTTATTAATTTGTTAAATCGTTCTCTTACAAGCAAACATTCTCATGGGGACAGATAAAAAGTAATTTTTTTCCTTTCACCATGTTAATAATGTCAAAACAAGTGCTTATACAAATTTTGGCCGCTCCACCGCAATTAAGAGGCCATTCAGAAGTGATTTTCCCTGGGGCCATTTACAGAAAAAAAATTACAATTTCATGGAAATATTTATTGGAACAGATACAGCAATTGTTGTGTTATTCTGCAACATATTTCCCATCAGAATTGAAACATTTGTTACACCGTGGGATCAACAGAGAGGTGCACAACACGACACAAGGATACAAATATTGGTCCCATAGTATGACAAATGTCTCGGTTCCAGTGGGGAATACGTTAAAAAATAGTTCAACAAATGCTGTATCTGCTTCAATAAATCTTTCCCATGATATTGTGATTTTTTTTTTGTAAACGATTCCAGGGAAAATCACTTTCTAGACGGCTTTGTAATTGCGATGGAGTGGCCAAAATTTGTATAAGCATTTGTTTTCACATTATTAATATGATGGAAGAAAAAAAAAGACTATTTTATCTGTCCCCATCAGAATGTTTGCTTATTAGTTCTTGAACATCGGAGCCTCTAACATATCGAACTGTCAACTATTGATTGGTTGATAAAGTTACAGAAATATGAGCTACATGCCTCGAGAGTCAAACTTGCATTATCTTTATTTATTATTTGTTTCATTATTCAGTTCAATTTTTAGGCCCACAGATAAAATCACACAAATCTTTTTCAGACACCAAATTTATATTCAGTAGACACTCCCGTTGAACTATGAGCACCATTACACATATTACTAGGATTTAGGATATTATTGAAGTCATGAAATATGAACAAGAAGTGAAAATTATTTATTATTATTTTTGTAAACATATGATGAATGTTTCGAAATCTCAAGAAGAACTCGGTAAACTGTGTCTGCCCTGCACAAGCTTGCAGGGAAGCAGTACAGACAGACTGTATTATATTTTCTAATTCTCTTTTCAACACGGATATAACTTCATTGATTGCTTGAGTTTAACTTATATTATTCATTTCCACGAGCCTGTAGTTCACAACGATTTGAAACTATATATATTGAAATGGTTGTGTGAGTATAATTCACTTCAAACTCACCAACATGGTGTACAAGATGCAAAGAAATGAGATAGCTGGGGATGTCACCTCTACTCCGATACCTATAACTGTTAAGAAAGGTAGTGTTATAATTATAACTAAAGCCCAATGTTTGGTCACATTGTACTACAAGTTTAGTGATCACATACTTATGGTTTACATTGGTTTGTGAAACGAATGATACGAGCAAGGACTCAATTACTGATACTGGGCATGAACAAACTTGTACAATCAGCTCATGAAAGAAACTACTGTATTTGTCTGCAAAACATACGTACTTTTTTGACAAGCAAATATATCATATAATTTACTTGCCTTGACTGAAAGCCAGCGACGTAACATAAACAGCCATTGACACTCTCAAGATCTGGTCAATTGTAGAGAGAAATGACACCGCTCTTCGTACATGATGATTGAATCTAAGCTCTAAGTACTGGAACACAGAGAGAGATAAATTTCTCTGATGAAAAGCCTAAGACTGCTCATGATACGACGTTGTAGCACAAGAGGAGATAACATTAAGGGCTAAATGATAGCCGTGAGCAATATGGAATGAAGGTAAATGCAAACAAAACGAAGGACATGGCTATAGAAAAAAAAGCAAAGGAAGTAATTATTATTATCATGTACCGAAGTACATATGATATTTCCGTGCAGATATTATATGTACTTTGGTACATCATAATAATATATTATGATATGCGAATAATCACTTAGTGATTTAAGACGGCACTTATTCCGTCGGATCCCGGCCACTTGGTCACTCATAATGAGTGTACCTCTGCACATGTGTGTGTGGACATGGTCCCACTGTCATACATCTACGACGCAGTGCATGAGGGTAGGCCACTAGAGGTAACCCAAAAGGTGGAACTTAAACTGAGAGGATTCGATCCGACATCGGGATGGGAATCCGGTGTGGCTTAGTGGATAGAGCATCAGCAAATAGAGCTAAAAAAACCCGAGTTCAAATCCGGAGAGAATTTTTCTCCGTTCCACTAATCTTTCATTAAAGAAAGTAATCTTGCGGAAGTGAATCTACGAATTCGAAATGAGGTAGTACATGAACAATACTGAACATTTTCAAATACTTGGGGTATTTTATAAGCAGTAATATGAGCTTCTGCCAGAAGTCAAAAGGAGGATAGCAATGGCAAATGCAGCTTTTAATAGAAAAAGGAGAATCTGTTGAGGACCTCAGGAAAGATAACTGAGGAAGAAACTAGTGAAATGTTTTGTGTGGGGTGTGGAATTGTGTAGGGCAGAGATATGGACATGATGACGAAGTGAAGAGGAACAACAGCTGAAATAAATTTAAATGTGGATATGGAGAAGAAAGGGGTGTGTGACATGGGCAGACAAAATAAGGAATTAAGATTTGCTAGTAAGAGTGGATGAAGTAAGAATAATGTTGAATTTGATCAGAAAAAGAAAAGAAAATTGGCTGGGACACTGGCTAAGAGGAAACTGCCTACTGTAGGATGCATGGAAGGAATGTTGAACGAGAGGAAAGTTCGGGGCAGAAGAAGGTATTAGATGATAGACAACATTAAGATAAGATACATGGATCGTATGCGGAGACTGAGAGAAAGGCGGAAAATATAGGAAATTGGATAATGCTGGATTGCAGTGAAGGGCTATTTAGCATAAAACTATGAATCAATGAATTAACTAATTTTAGTACACAGGATAAGATGATTTCCTTTTTAAGAGGGACTGAACAAGGTAGATATTTGAGAATTAGAAAATTAGAGAACAATAATTGTTAAGAAAATTATTTTCTCCTTATTAATTTTCGAACAACTCCTGTTTACCAAAATGCAGCACTGCTACAATATTTAATAATAGTACTAATTTAGGTCCAAGAATTTGTAACAAATTTATATTTAAATATCCTAATCTTGTCAATTCTAATAGTTCTAGTTTTAAATTTAAAAATTTATGTTTTGATATTATAAATAATGAAAAATTTTAAATTTAAATTTATATTATCTTGACTACACAACTTCTAACAATATATCACCTGTGGAGTAACGATTAGCACGTCTATCCGCGAAACGAGGTGGCCCGGGTTCGATTCTCGGTCGGGGCAAGTTACCTGGTTGAGGATTTTTCCGGGATTTTCCCTCAACCCACTATGAGCAAATGCTGGGTAACTTTCGGTGTTGGACCCCGGACTCATTTCACCGGCATTATCACCTTCAGCTTATTCAGACGCTAAATAACCTAAGCTGTTGATAAAGCGTCGTAAAATAACCTACTAAAATAAAAACAATATGTAGTTTATTGATTTCGCGTGTTAAATACTAGGTTACGGTAACTTGGTGATTAGTTTCAACCTGTTGTAGGTTATCTTACGAACTGGTTGGCCTTGGTTTTCGCGCTTTCTGTTTGCGTATTTTTTGTTTTGTTTGTGTTGTGTTGCTATGTTTTTTGTAATTATGTTCTGTATTTCTTATTATGTTGCCTATTATACATACATCACACTAATAGCCTATACAAAAACAAAAACACCCATAAGATTGCAATCAAGAAATTAAATTGCAGCATTGCATACAGAACAAAAAATATCTACAAAAGCATCTCAACACACAAACAACGAAAACATACACATACTATAACACAGGTGTATACAAACTCAAATGCAACACCTGCAACAACTTCTACATAGAACAGACAGCAGAACATTTCAAAGATGTTACAAGAACACATCACAGCCACAACAAAACTACAAAACACTTCTACAAATGCGGAACACATCACAAATGCCAACCACACCTAATGCTCCTCTCAAGAATGTTGTTGAGGATATGATGAAATTGAGTTCAGATTTTTCTAAGAGGGATCATGTAGTTATAGTGGGTGGGCCAGTATTGATAACGATTGTAACTATTCTATTGAGAAAGATGTCAACAACATAATTGAGATGAACAGCCATACCAATGTGGGATTTCTCAGTCTTTTCGGCAGGTACGACAAGCCGTATCTTCACAGGAGGGTGCGGAGTGTGAATATGCGGCTTGAGCGGGCTCTGATGAGACCTGGGGCATCACACATTGGTTTGATAGATGTAAGTCCTATAAGAAGGTATGAATATACGTCACATGGCCTGCATCTGAATGGTAGAGGCAAGGAGCACCTTTCGGTTCTTATTGCTAATAGCATCAGAGGCAGCCATGTTAAAAAGCAGAGTTGTAATATTCCTGTGTTAGTTAATGCTAGGGCTTCTCCTTTTCTAGGTTAAACCTCCCACCAGTAAGGTGTTTGAAACAAGTTCAACTAAATTGTAAATGCTCTGATGTTTCTAGTAATGAACACAGTAACTTCACTATTTTTCATCAAAACATTAGGGGATTAAAACAAAAAACTGATGAATTGATCACTTCTTTAGCAACTCAAAAGCATAAACCTCAGATATTATGTATAACTGAACATCATATGAAGCAACAGGAAATATTACAACTGTCTTTACATGGATATGTATTAGGTTCTCATTTCTGTAGACATGTCTTCCAAAAAGGGGGTGCCTGTATTTTTATCAGAGAGGATCTATTATTTAGTAAAATTGATATATCTGATTTTTGCCTTGAACAAGATATTGAAATCTGTGGAATACAAATTGGTTATGAGATATCAAATTTAATTATCTTATGTGTTTATAGGGCGCCAATGGGAGATTATAAGAAATTTACAACTAACTTAGATTCATTATTGAAAAGACTTTATAAATCACATACCGAATATGTAATCTGTGGTGACATAAACATAGATTATCTATCAGAAAGCTCATGTAAAAGAAAATTAAACTCACTTCTTGAAACTTATAATCTTAGTCACACAGTAAGTTTTCCAACCAGAACACAAGCTGGAAGTAGTACTGCCATTGATAATATATTTATAGATAAAAGTAGATTGAATTCCTATTCAACAGTACCATTAGTCAATGGCCTGTCTGATCACGATGCACAAATTCTAAGTGTTTTCAATATGAGTGAAAAATTCCAAAGTGTTAATCTAAAAATAAGAAAAAGGATTATAAATGCTGAATCTCTTCATCATTTAAATACATGTCTACAAAATGAATCTTGGGAAAATGTATATAGTACCGATACCATTGATATTAATACTAAATTTAATGCATTTTTCACTACATTTACGAATTATTTCAATGAATGTTTTCCAGTCAAGGTGGTGAAAAAATGTAAAAGTAAAAACATGTGGATAACTCAGGGAATTAAAATATCATGTGCTAGAAAAAGGAATCTATATTTAATGAGTAGGAATAGTGATGATCCTCATGTTCTTAATTACTACAAGAATTACTGTAAAACTTTGACAAAAGTTATAAAAGATGCAAAGAAAATGTATCTGAATGAAAAAAATACAAAATTCAGATAATAAGATTAAAACTATTTGGGATATTATTAAAAATGAAACTAATCGATATTCAAAGAGTGAAAATATTACTTGCATTAAAATCAATGATAGTAAAATAGATAACCCAAAATCAATTGCAAATCATTTTAACGACTTCTATATAAATATTATTCAGAACTTAAACATTCAAGATTGTGCAGAAGATGCTGCACTTGGTTACCTAACTGATGCATTTAACACTGAGTTTTTAGATCTCAAATTTATTCCCACTACCGCAGCAGAAATCATGCATGTGATAAAACAACTAAAAACAAAATATTCCTCTGGATATGATGAAATTCCAAGTAAAGTTCTGAAAGCTTGTTCTGAAATATTATCCCCTCCGTTAAGCTATCTATGCAATTTGTCAATGCAATGTGGTATTTTTCCAGAAAGACTCAAATATTCAATAGTAAAACCAATATACAAAAAGGGAGATAAATGTTCTATTGCTAATTACAGACCCATATCATTATTAACAACATTTTCAAAAGTGTTTGAGAAAGTTATGTATAATAGATTATATAATTACCTGGAGTCCAACAATATATTAGTTTTAGAACAGTTTGGATTTAGAAAACAAAAATCGACAGAGAATGCTGCTTTTAGTTTGGTGGATGAAATACTAAATTCATTAAATTCGAAACTACATGTAGGTGGGATTTTTTGTGACTTGGCTAAAGGATTTGATTGTGTAGACCATAGTATATTAGTAAAAAAATTGAAGTTTTATGGTATTAAAGATGAGATGTTGGGTTGGTTTACATCGTACTTATCAAATAGAAAACAAAAAGTAGAAATAAATGTACCAAATAGTCATAAAATTACTTATTCAGAATTTAGAAATATTAAACATGGTGTTCCGCAGGGGTCAATTTTAGGTCCATTGTTGTTTCTAGTTTATATTAATGATTTAGCCTAGACCATAAACAATTCATCCCATGTAATTTTATTTGCAGATGATACAAGTGTAATTATTTCAAGCAAACAATACGATCATTTTATAAACACTTCTAATACAGTGCTGAATCTAATGAATGAATGGTTCCATGCAAATAAACTAGCACTTAATGTTGATAAAACCAGTGCAGTCAAATCTAGTACACACAATAGTGCTCAGGTTTCCTACAATATTCGATTAAATGGAACTCATCTCAAAGAATCTATAAGCACAAAGTTTCTTGGTTTAGAATTGGATAATCACTTGAACTGGAAAACGCATATAGAATGTATTACTCGTAAATTGAGCTCTGCCTGTTATGCATTAAGATCCTTATCTACTATTGGTGATATAAACTTACTTAAAATGTCATACTTTGCATATTTTCACTCTGTAATGAAATATGGATTAATATTCTGGGGTAACTCGTCTGAAGCTAAACACGTTTTTGTTTTACAAAAGAAAGCTATAAGAATAATGGCCGGTGTGCATAAAAGGACCTCATGTAAAAAATATTTTCCGAAACTTAGAAATCTTGACTTTACCTTGTGAATACATTCTTTCCCTAATGATGCTGTATATTAAGAACCAAAATAAATTCAGTACTAATCAAGACTCCATCATTTTAATACAAGACATAAATCAGATCTTCATCTACCCTCTGTTAGTCTAAGCTGTTTTAAAAAAGGAGTTCGCTATTCATGTATAACAGTCTTCAATGAACTGCCTAATTATGTTAAAGATTTGAAGAACAACGAGAAAAGGTTCAGAAAAGAATTAACCAAATTTCTACATACTCATACCTTCTACACAATTGATGAATTGTTTATGCTTGTGAATTGAATTATTCTACTTAAATGACATGTACAATTTTATATAGCTCAACTAAAATATGTTTTTATATTGACTTAATCTGTTTACTATGTATTGTATTTTTTGTTTAGCATAACTGATGAATTGTATGTACTGTAAATTGAAGAGTATACTGTATAGGTCAACTGATGAATTGTTTAAGCTTATAAATTGAATTAATCTACTTCATATGAATTGTATAGCTTAACGAAAATAAGTTTGTAAATTGAACTAATTTGATTGTATATGTTTGTATAGTTTGGCTGATGAATTGTATATCTTCTTAAAATTATTTCTAGTCTGTGTAGCTCTACTGATGAATTGTATATAGACCTACTGTAAATTGAATGGTAATATGTATAGCTCAACTGATGAATTGTTTATGATTATAAATTGAATTAATCTACTTGATATTAATTGCACAAATTTGTATAGCTTAATGAAAGTATGCTACATTGTATTTTATATATTTGTATAGTTTTGACCGATGAATTGTATATGCTTTAAATTGAATAGTAATCTATATAGCTCTACTGATATTGTTTGTGTTTGTAATTTGAAGTAGTTTGCATGATATGTATGATCAATTTCTGTATATCACAACTGGTTGAATTGTTTATGCCTTAAATTTAATTAAATTGTTTTGCATTATAATATAGCTCAACTTATGAATGATCGTTTGCGTTTGTAAATTTAATAATCTGATTGGCTATGTATTGTATACTTTTAGTAGAGCCATCGATGTAGCTCAGTCGGCAGACTCGCCGGGCCGCTGATCCGGAGCTGCGTTCGGGCTTGGGTTGGATCCCCCTTTGGACTTTGGTTTCTTCGGAGGTTTTCCCCATCCGTGGGACTGAAGCCGGATGGTCTATGGCGAGTCCTTGGCATCAACCCCTTTGATTTGATTACCCCCTTTGATTTGATTACCTGGTTGGGTTTTTCCGAGGTTTCCCCCACCGAAAAGGCAAATGCCGGGTAATATTTTGGCGAATCCTCGGACCTCATCTCATCTCACTACATCTCGCCAAAATGTAAAAAAAAATAAATAAATAAATAAATGTAAAAAAATGTAAAAAAATTGTACAAAATTGTAAAAATTGTAGAAAATTACTAAATTGTAAAACTATAAAAATTTGTAAAAGTTGTAATTGTAATATTGTAAAATGTTGACATGTTCCACATCTTAAAGCTTCATTGCTCATGTAAGATCTATGGAATAAAATAAATGAATGAATGAATGAATGAATGAATGAATGAATGAATGAATGAATGAAACAAACACAGACATAGAAATTCTACATATTGAACCGAAAAACCAGAAACTAAACACACTAGAACAATAGGAAATATACAGGAATACAAAACCCCACCTGCATGAAATTCTCAACACACAACTCAATTTCAGAACACACACACTTTTGACTCCACATTACACTACACAAATACACCCCCACAGGAAGCGCAAACAGAAGGCGCGAAGGCCAGGACCAACCAGTTCTGAAGATAGCCCACAACAATTAGGTTCTTTCTTTCTTATTATGTTGCCTATTATACATACATCACAATAATATACGAAAACAAAGACATACAAGATTGCAACCTCATTCAAGAAATTAAATTACAGCATTGCATACAGAACAAAAAACAGACTACAAAAGCATCTCAACACGCAAACAACACAAACAAACAAATACAATAACACAGGTGTATACAAATTCAAATGCAACACCAGCAACAACTTCTACATAGAACATAGAGTAGATCATTTCAAAGATGTTACAAAGAACACATCACAGCCATAACAAAACTACAGAATACTTCCACAAATGCGGAACACATCACAAATGCCAACCACACCTACTGAAACATAAACACAGACAGAAATTCTACATACTGAACCGAAAAACCAGAAACTAAACATAATAGAACAATACGAAATGTACAGGAACACAAAAACTCACCTGCATGAAATTCTCAACACACAACTCAATTTCAGAACACACACACTTTTTGACTCCATATTACACTACACAAACACACCCCCACAGGAAACACAAACAGAAGGCGCGAAGACCAGGACCAACCAGTTCTGAAGATAGCTCAGAACAGGCTGAAACTATTGAACAAGATACCATACATTATATTTAACACGCAAAAGCAATAAACTACATATTCCGAAATTAAATTTATATACTCTTATTGTGTAGTAGATATAAATCAAATTGTATTATACACTTTTTTAATTTTAAAGCAGGAATCCGACCCTGATCACGAGTTTTACTCTTTCAGGGGTGAGCCAAAATGTTTTTGTGTATAGGCCTATATTATATTTTATGTTACAAATATTAGCAAAATAAAAAAAAAATTGTGAAATAATTTTGTAGATGGAAGACGAAATTAGAATAAATTATTTTTATTTTTAGTAAAGAAAACATATGGTGATGTTTAATATGTTAAAATGTGTCTCTTCTTACCTCATAAATTGATACCAGTTTGAGTTCGTACAACACGGGCAGGAAGAAGTAGTAATTGGCCACACCCATGAGCATCATTCCTCCTACATATAGCCACGACAGAGTTCCGAAAAGATAGACTTCAGATGGCGCTCCCAGTACAGTAATTCCCGATATGTAGCTGAAGATATAGATAAATATTGCATTACAGAGTGTGTGATATAAAATTAGTGTAAATTTACGTAGTTTTGAAAAGAATAAAATATGGTTAAGTTACAACAGTATCTCTGTAACTGGATGCTACATGTAGACGGAATTAAACCAGAAAACCAAGGTTGGTATATCAGTATTAACCATCGGAATTCCGAGATGTAGAAAGACAAGAGTCAGACGATGGAATTAATGTTATGTTTTATTTAACGACGCTCGCAACTGCAGAGGTTATATCAGCGTCGCCGGATGTGCCGTAATTTTGTCCCGCAGGAGTTCTTTTACATGGCAGTAAATCTACTGACATAAGCCTGTCGCATTTAAGCACACTTAAATGCCATCGACCTGGTCCGGGATCGAACCCGCAACCTTGGGCATAGAAAGCCAGTGCTATACCAACTCGCCAACCAGGTCGACAAGACGATGGATTTTCCGTGAATTCAGAACAGGCGATTCGCGTAATGGAAGCGTCCACGACTGGAGTAAGGGTTAGCATGCCTAACCGTTGAACGAGCGGGCTCGGTTATAAGTCCTGGCTGGGCAAGTTACCTGGTTGAGGTTTTTGCCGAGGTTTTACCTCAGCCAATCGAAGCTGAATTGCTCGGCGTTGAACCTTGGTTTCATTTTGCCAACATAATTACACCACAGTCTAGTATATACAGTCACGAAGCTCAATACGTGGTAAATATGCACCCATAGATAGTTGATAACCACTAGGATCGCTACAATCGCCTATTACAGATAATGCGAAATAGTACCTGCACAGTCTATAATATTGTTCATTATACCCTCATAAACTCAAGCTTCGTGACTGTAATACTAGACTGTGATTACACTTTCTTCATCATCTCCGTTTCTTTCCTAGGTTTCGGGCTTGCTCCGATGTAGAGTCGGCTGCGGGTCGTCGGCGAACTTGAACCCCGTGGATATGTGGTCATTCGTTGTTGGTGGTAGCACTACGCACTGTGGACACTCCACTGGGCTTGGTAACTTGTGAGACCGGGATTTAGGGACCGCGGTTACGCCTTTGTTGGAAGGTACAAGAAATCAAAGGCTGTAGGAGAGTTCAGGGGCGGCGCGCAGGGGGATCTGTAGCATGGTGAGCCTTAGGGCACGCAAACCATTCCATCCTGAGTAGTACAAGGAGCCCAACAGAGTAGCCTGCGTGCGAGGATGGTCCCAGTCTGTGCTCTACCCTGAAATGGGACTAATAGATAGATAGAACACACTTCGACATGTTTTCTTCAGAAATGGGATTTTCATGAAATAGCCCGCTGAGATATTATCTGAGTAATTCTACATAATGTAGTTAATTAAAAATAAAAAAAATCAGCTTGAGTTTAATACGATATAATTATTTAACCTTAACAACTTTACAAACCTGACTGCAATGGAGGCAGTTACCGGTGCCACATTCAACTTTCTGCCTCCATGTAGATATTCCAGTGGTGTGTTTTCTTTCCTGCCCCAGAATCCGAAATAAACCCCAATGAGTGTTGACAAAGACAACATCAGACCAAACACAGTATAGTCCGCCCATCCCAGGTAGAGGCGCTGTAGTCCCTCGGTTTGAACGTATGTAGAATTCATTATGACCCTGTGGAGGAGACAATTATATCAATGGCGAAGAAGTAAACAAATAAGATATAAAAGCGATTTTTGCGCTTTATGATTCAGAAGCCAGTGGAAAGCATGCAAACATGTTCATATGTTTATAAACAAAATGGGGTTCAGTTATCGTTCGATGAACGTAAGTGGATACTGAAATATTATTGGAAGGTGGAGAATGTTGTTGAGGTTCAACGACGTTGGAGGGTTCAATTTGGAACACAACCACCAGCAAGGTTAACTATCACAAGATTCCGAGACAAGTTAGAAGTCGACGGAACGGTGGAAGGTATGTTGAAAGAGCGGTCTGAAGAAAGAGAAGTTGCATCGATAACGAGAATGTTGATGCAGTCATGCAGGCTTTTGCACAATCCCCAAAGAATTCAATGAGACAATGTTCTCCTGATATTCGTATCAGCAAATCAAGTGTTCATCGAATTTTGTGAGCTCAAAAATGGAAGCCTTACATGCCGAGACTTGTCCACACACTAAATGAAGAAGACCCAGATAGGCACTTGAATTTTCTGAGTGGTTCTTGAACATGTCTGATGAAGAGGAAGATTTCAAGACTTAATTGTTTGGTCAGATGAACCCACATTTAAACTTGATGGTACAATTAACCGGCACAATAATTGAGTGTAATGGACTAACGAAAACCCACACATCTTTCAAGAAAAGGCTGAGGAATAATTGGGCTGTACTTCTTCGAAGGGACTGTCACGGGTGAGAAATACCTGCAAATGTTGGATACCACGATTCCACGTCTTAATGACCTCTTTGAGATTGAAAATGGGTTTTTCTTTCAACAAAACGGGGCTCGAGCTCACTTTCATCGCAATGTGAGGAATTTTCTCGATTGCACACTCACTCAGAGATGGATATTACGAAAAGGATTGCTGAGCAGTTCCCTCCTCGATCTCCGGATTTAACCCTTCCAGACTTCTACCTATGAAGCTCTAAAGGACACAGTGTACGCCACAAAACCAAAACTGTAGAGGAACTGAGAGTTCACATCGAACATGCCTGTAATGATATTCCATTAGCAACAATCCAGTTGGTATGTCGCTCTGTTGTACGTCGTTGTTGGGAGTGTACTGTGGCGCAAGAGGGCCATTTTGAACATGTACGGGCTTAAGGAACACAAAACCGCAAAAATCGTATTTCTATCTCATCTCGTTGGATAGAAATAATGTTTCAAAATGAGTATAAATCAATTTGGGACACTCTGTATATAAAATGTTTGTCTATTTTGAGAAAAATTAATTTTTAAAACATTTTTTTCACTTGCAAATTTGCAGATACGAGGTATCACATCTTAGTCATCAATATTTAAATTAAGTGATTGCAGATTTATACCATTTGAATACAGAATGGCAACATCAAGTATAAATTATCATTGTGAAAATATAATACTGTATATACCATTGTGACGTTGAGTTGTCTGTAGAACGGTTTCTAAACACATCACCTCCATCTTGACAAGGTATTCACAAGTTGAACAAAAGGTTTGTACTGTAGGGACTGCATTGGTTGCGGATCTTGCTAGTTGAGGTAGGCGTATATTTGTTATTACGTAAGATAATCTTGACCTTTTAGCACACTTCTTAAATCACCCACAAAATCAACACAAAAATTGACACGTGGCTATGTCGTACCTATAATAAGCCTACAAAGGATGCAAGAAAAATTGAAGTTGAAGCTATGGGGACTCTCTTAACTTCAAGGCTTATATGAAGATGATTGATTATGATAGCGATGATGATGATGAAGATGAAGATGAAGATGATGATCTGTGGATGGTACATAGGCCTAATAAGAGATGTAGTTCAGTCCTTTGGAGTAACGGTTAGCGCGTCTGGTCGCGAAACCAGTTGGCCCGGGTTCGAATCTCGGTTGGGGCAAGTTACCTGTTGAGGTTTTTCTGGAGTTTTCGCTCAACCCAATATGAGCAAATGCTGGGTAACTATCGGTTCTGGACCCCGGACTCATTTCACCGGCATTAACACCTTCAATTCATTCAGATGCTAAATAACGTGAGATGTTGATACAGTGTTGTAAAATAACCCACTAAAAGAAATACGAGGTGAAGGCATATCGTACTTTGGAAAACCATTCTCTGGACCTACAAACCTGCTTTATGTTAGATAGGAGACTGAACACGCACATCTATATCTATTGGGATTCTGATAATCCAAATTTGGTAATGTAATCAGAAGTGAATTCTGCTGTGTGATTGTTTGAGTAACATGTAACTATATAAATCTGGAGAAGTTAATATCCACCAAGATGGCACATCCTCACTATGTACTGTTGAAATAATGTTTTGATGAAATGTTTGACGAATATACTGTACAGATTTCGTGCCATTGAATGGTCTCCTTGTTAGTCATGTCTTATTTCGTTGAACTTTCCAGTGTTTAGAATACTAAAACGTAGAGTTTATTCAGTGAAAATACACGTCGTGGAATATTTAAATCAACCTTTTCAATCTGAACTCGAAAATTTACTCTCCCAGAACATTTGTGACACGTTTTATAGTTCTGTTGTTTGTAGATATCATATTCCATTGAAAAGGAGGGAAAGCAATTTGAGCATCTAATGTAGGTTGGTAAGTAACATGTCATTACCCTTCTTTGTAATAAATGTTACCTGTATTGCTTTACATATGCACTGCTTGGCTGAGAATGGGTCAACCAGAAGAGCAGATATATTTTATAGCCATCGATAGCCGGAATCAAAGAAGCCTTATTCTTGACCCCACTGTCCGTTTTGAGAAGAATGATCAACAAGCCAATAACGTTAACGATGAAATAAGTCTATTTACAATCAATGTATTCCTCACTTCTGTTAGAGATACAAAATGAATATTAATACATGGGAAGTGAAAGGCCTTCATTTTGGCCCTAGGGGAACTTCATTTAAGTTAACCAAAACCATTCTCCTTTCTCCTAAATTTTCTAATTTTATTTATTTTTTATTTTATTTTATTTTAAGTCCACCACGCACAGAAGCAAGCTTCCAATTATAGGTAGCTTACATGGATACATATACAAAATACATAATAAGAAAAAAGAAATCAAACAACACAAACGAAAGAAGGAAGATACATATCGGTAATAGATGCTAGAATATAATATTGCAGTGAATATAGTGCCAAATATAGTATAATAATGTAAAATTATTTAAAAAATAGAGTAAAAAACGTTATAATACACTTCTTCATAATTTAAATATCTAAGGAAATACAATTCTGTTTAATATTGTATGAAATTTTTCAACTGTTAAACTGAAATCTAATTGAGAATCACAGTTTGAAGACAGAAAGTTGTATTACACATAACAAACAACGGAGAGTTCTTGAAGAAAACAGTTCCAGGAATTGGAATAACAAAAGGTTGCCCATGACGTAATTCTGTTCTTTTTACATTGAACTGAAGGAATTTAAGAAAATCATAGCTATTCAATACACCGTTAACAGCCTTATTGAGTAAAATTTGACTATTTATTAATCGTCGAGATCTTAAAGTTTTATAATTAAATTCAAAAAGTAACTGATTATATGAAATTTGCTTTTCATAAGACGACACGTGATGTATTTTAAAAATATAAATAACGTAAAAATCTTTTCTGTATCCTTTCTATTTGCATCTGATGGATTGGAACTCAGGTGACCATATTACAGACGGTATACTCTAGCTTACTCCTAACTATAGTTTTATATAGAGTATCAATAATATTTATATGTTTTAATGCTATTGTATTTCTGATTATAAATCCTAATTTTCTATGTGCATCAATTACCACGTAAGGACATTAACAAAATTTGTTTAATGATATTGAGAGAATCATTATCTACTTTACGCAGTCACTTGTATAACACTACGTAATATTATTTACTTCATTTATTATTCTTCATTGTACTTTCATCTCACATTTCTCCGAAATCGAATTGTACTTTATTTTTAAATTTATCATTGTTTTGTATTTTCTCCGCAAATTATATTGTAAAAATTTTAAGTTATCCTCTGCTTTGTATTCTGGATCCTATGGTCAGCCGTAGATGTCGGCCAGACGTCCCAAATTTTGGAATTAATAGTTATGGTTTCCATTGAATTATTAGGGTTCGTATATTCTTGTTCCACATAATTATTTCAAAATATGTTCTTACTCACCAAATATTAGTAATCTAACTTGATAAATTAACATGTAGCACGTGGCGATGATGATCAAAATGCTATCACAAAGTATAATCACATGTTATAGAAGTTGGTTCACACCTTAGGAGTAAGAAGAAAGGAGTGAATAAGTATGTTGTGAAATTCAGTCTTCATGTCCGAAAAAACTGCGGTAAGTGTTGGTGCCTATTGTGTCGACGTTTATCGAGGGTAGGGAACTAGTAGGTTAATTAAGAGATAATGTGCACAAACGTATTTTGAAATATACTTACGTACGTTTAAACAGATTATATGAAGGAAACTAAAGATTAGAATAGTATAATTAGAAACAACTACTGTAAAACAAGCTCAACGTTGTCAGTACACCGGCAATTATTTCCCACAAAAGACAGTCTAGTACAAAAGTATATCACAGTATTCCAGTTTAGTTTATAACACAACTATGAAATATTTGGCACCGAAGAAGGAAAACTTTATTAAGACAAGCATCCTGTCCGCACGGCGAAGCTCTGCGAAACGCTAGACACCACCAAGTACGATCAATTATAGCCACTGGCCTTAAAGATCCCGATTACAACACCTTTGAAGAAGTACATGATCTCTCCGTCACTGACAGTACACGGCGCATAGATATAATAGCTTTTAAGGAATCTACAAGATCTGGATACATAATTGATCCCACTGTGCGTTTCGAAACGGATGAGGAACAGCCAGCAGAAGTGGATAATGAAAAAACGAATACCTACAATCCTACCATTCCCTATTACCTCAAAAAATACCAGCTAAAAGAGCTTGAAGTAATCGGACTACTGGTTGGAGGTACAGCTACTCTCTTCATGAAAGATGCATTTAAGAGGCTTGGAATACATACATCTATTATTCCGATTGTAAACTTAGCTGCATTGAAAGGATCAATTGCTCTCCTGAAGAATCACCTATATTCGAAATCAAACTAAGTTCAGTAGCATTCTTTACTTTTTTGTAACATTTACCTTTATAAAAATAGGTATATTTCCACTAATCTAAAAAAAATTATTTGCAGCTATGTACTTGTAAGAATTTAATTGTTAAAACAAAATTAATGGTTTTTCATGAACTTGTAAAAATTTCTATGGTTAAGCACTCTTTGTCCCTTGTGGCAGCTCACGAATGGTGAGAAGATATATAAATTTATTTTATGGTACTTATTTACTTACTTACTTACTAACTGGCTTTTAAGGAACCCGGAGGTTCATTGCCGCCCTCACATAAGGCCGCCATTGACCCCTATCCTGTACAAGATTACTCCAGTCTTTATCATCTTATCCCATCTCCCTCAAATCCATTTTAATACTATCCTCCCATCTACGTATCGGCCTCCCCAAAGGTCTTTTTCCCTCCAGCTTCCCAACTAACACTCTATATGCATTTCTGGATTCGCCCATACGTGCTACATGCCCTGCCCATCTCGAACGTCTGGATTTAATGTTCCTAATTATGTCAGGTGAAGGATAGAATGCGTGCAGTTCTGTGTTGTGTAACTTTCTCCATTCTCCTGTAACTTCATCCCTCTTAGCTCCAAATATTTTCCTAAGCACCTTATTCTCAAACACCTTTATCTAATAGGCTGTGATTTGAAATGAGAACAGCAAAGTTAAAAGTTCTCCAGACTTCACGTTCCCGTTCCCGGGCTCCGGTCAACTTCTCGTTAATTGTTGAATGCTCACATTTAAATATATATATTTTAACGATTTTTCCGTTTTCGTTCTCTGTTAATTGTGGACCAGCATTTAGTCTCTTTCCTTGTACATAGTTAACCGTACAAATATTGCAATAGGTCGGAAACCATTCATTTGAAGCAAAATTACTCTAATAAGTGGTACAAAATGTCCTTAATGAAGATATTACTTAAATACACTATATATGTGACTTTGTAACTTTAATCCATATAAATACGGCGAACTCAATTCAGGTACATTTCTTGTGAAAATATCCAGGACTCAGTAAAGGAAAAAAAACATCTCAAGAATTAATAATGCCGTTAATTTTGTTATCTGCTATTACCAACAATTTTTTTGAAACAAATTCCGCTTTTTTAAATATTGAATTCAATAGCTCATAAATTTAGCCTCTGGTTCGTGTCATCTACTAAGTAGCTTCCTCTCTATAAAGCTGCACAATTCCCTGTAAAATTAGCTTTTAAATAAGAAGTATTCTTTGTATAAGTCGTAAAATTTTATTATTTTTAATATTACAATTTTAATTACCAAGAAGGCACCACTTATGAGGCATCTAAGCCAGGATATGATGAGGTAGGTGGCCAGTTTCTTTCCCCCTACATTGCAGCCATCACCGACTAGCTACATATTACACTGGTCAGACTTTAGATGTATACAAGAGTAGTTATTCCTCTGACACATACCATCAAATGAGATAGGCCTATACTGTTTAATAATAGTAGATGTACATTTCAGCCAGAGAGGATACTTATGGGTTAAGAGTAAAATATATTTTTACAAAAGTTGTTATTATGAAAAACATTATTAGTATCAATATGAAGGTATATCGAAATTCGAAATATTTTCAATTAATATAAAAACCTATAGATCATCAGCCTAAAGCAAACATTTTTGATTATTTAATTACGTTAGAAGAATCGTTAATATAAGTATCAAATATTATTTGTGAGCCGAGATTTCATGCTTGATGTCCCACAGAATTAAGAATCTAAATATATGACTCAAGCTACATGTAGCTACCCTCGCCGCTTCTTTTAATGTCTTCCAGTCTGCCAGAGTTCAGTTCAGCCCATCAAGTGACAATATGTTGTCGGACCATCGGATCTGTGCCCCTTCAGCGCTGTCATCTTTCTTGAAAAAGTTAACGCCTGTACTCACTCCATTCCACCCGCTTTCCTCCCACCACGTTAAACAACAAGCCACGAACCTTGCGCGAATATGGATGTTGCCAAACTTCCGCCAAACGGTATCATAAATAACTGGTCCTCCATGCTACAATATCATTTCTTTCAATCAAAATACATCTTGTATTTCTACATTTTTTAAACCTAAATTCCATGTCTCGAATCACTTTCCGCAACGTTTCTCTCCAACCTTGGAAAATATTGTCTCTCGCAACCTTCAGTAATTTCTTCAATGTCGGAACTTCATTCTGCATGGTATAAAATTCCTGTATCTTTCCTCTTAAAATACATCGGTTCATATCATCTACAAGAATTAAAGGTTCCCTTGGTCTGTTCTTCCCTGGTGATTCTAGCTTTTCATCTCCTGCACAGCCTCCCTCTCTCCTGATTTTCTTTGTTAGGCGCTCTGACCTGCCTATATAAATTACATAAAATGTTGCTAATCAAGATTTTCAGGTAAAGCTCCCTGTAAAGCTGATTTGAATAATTTCGAGGGAAAAATTGTTCCGGAGCCGGGTATCGAACCCGGGACCTTTGGTTTAACGTACCGACGCTCTACCACTGAGCTACTCGGGAACTCTAACCGACACCGATCCAATTTTTCCCTCTATATCCACAGACCTCAAAGTGGGCTGACAACAGTCAAGCAACCATAAAATGTTGTATTATTAGTATTTGTTAAGTAAGTAATTTTAATACGTAATCAATTGAAATAAAATAAGCGTCACCTGTGATCGCAGCTGCTATTTTCGTTGCCTGATTTATAGGAAACGATAATTGACCTGTTCGTTTCTCTTCATCGCAAAATGCTATTACGTACTTGCTTCATTCATTTCTTTCGCCACTCAGTGTTCATGTTGAGCTGACAACACTGGACTGCAAGTGCAAATAAACTGTCCCACAAGTAGGCTCAAAATTGTGAGTGGTGGGAGAGAGAAAGTGAGAGAGCTAGAAAAGAGAGAGATGGGAATGAAGGGAGAGAAATGAATTACCGAAGCTGAGAAGGAATTAGGGTTCAGTTCGCATATCTTACGGGGGCACAGATCCGATGGTCCGACAATAATTGCGTGAGAGAGATTAGGATTGGTTGCACTATTTTTCCTGACTTCTTCGACAGAGAGAGTAGTATTCCAACGGCTATACTTTGAGGTATTTATTCGTACCTACTTAAATATGGGGATAATGTAGGTCTCCTTATCTTCTTACCTGATAAGAATAAATAGTAGAGAAATTCAGCCCGTCATGGAACTTCTATCTCGAGGACAAAAGTGAAAAGGCAAAAATCACCTGGTCATATAGCTGGTTATTCCGGTTGTGGAACACAATGAAATGAAGAAGTATGAAAGAAAGAGGGGGGCTAAGATGCATCGTACGTAGAGTTCTGTTTTTACAAAATGCTTGTGTGTACGCTCGACTGGTTACGGTAGCGGCTGTTTGTACAGTCCGCTTCGTATGAATGATCTCGTAGTAGAATTTACATTTACAGGATTACTTGTGTTTCAAATTAATTAACTCGGAACAAACATTACATTTACAAAAAATATCATTCTTATCAATTAAGTCAAAAGCATTTTCTCCATGTCCTGAATTCAGTCGCCTTATTATCTGTTAATTGTTGGATTTTTGTTTCGGCATTCTGATACAGACAGTAGAGACACCCGTAAACGGGACGCATTTTGTAAACAATTTACTTACATACATACTTACTTACTTACGGCTTTTAAGGAACCCGGAGGTTCATTGCCGCCTCACATAAGCCCGCCATTGGTCCCTATCTTGAGCAACATTAATCCAGTCCCTACCATCATATCCCACCTCCCTCAAATCCATTTTAATATTATCCTCCCATCTACGTATCGGCCTCGCCAAAGGTCTTATTCCTTCCAGCCTCTCAACTAACACTCTATATGCATTTCTGGATTCGCCCATACGTGCTACATGCCCTGCCCATCTCGAACGTATGGATTTAATGTTCCTAATTATGTTAGGTGAAGAATACAATGCGTGCAGTTCTGCGTTGTATAACTTTTTCAATTCTTCTGTAACTTCATCCCTCTTAGGCCCAAATATTTTCCTAAGAACATAAACAATGTATATAGAAAATATTTATTACTCTGTTACTAATACATTTCTTCAGTCCTAGAGAGAATATAAAATATAAAAACAAAAATATTTACTTGAAAAATGAGTTCTATTCAGTCAATACTTAACATAAAACACAATAAAACATGTTATAATAACATTTACACAGATTTAAAAACAAACGCTTTCGCCAATTTTGATTGGCATCTTCAGGTCGTGTAGGTCGAATGGAACATGTTATAAAAAGTGAACACTTGGTATATGACGTTAAAAACCAAAGTTACAACTGTTCGTGTAGGTCGAATGGAACATGTTATAAAAAGTGAACACTTGGTATATGACGTTAAAAACCAAAGTTACAACTGTTCGTGTAGGTCGAATGGAACATGTTATAAAAAGTGAACACTTGGTATATGACATTAAAAACCAAAGTTACAACAAGTTGGTTTTTAACGTCATATGCCAAGTGTTCACTTTTTATAACATGTTCCATTCGACCTACACAAAACAGTTGTAACTTTGGTTTTTAACGTCATATACCAAGTGTTCATTTTTTATAACATGTTCCATTCGATCTACACGACCTGAAGATGCCAATCAAAATTGGCGAAAACGTTTGTTTTTAAATCTGTGTAAATGTTATTATAACATGTTTTATTGTGTTTTATGTTAAGTATTGACTGAATAGAACGCATTTTTCAATTAATATTGAACTTAACGGAACCAAAATGCCTTTGAAAAAATATTTACTGCTTAATCAACACGGCATACACAGTCTATGCGAAGATTGTAAATAGATGAATTCAAAATATTAGCGGGAAACCTACATGTAGAAGAACAGCATGGATTCAGAGTAGGACGCTCTTGAAGTGATTGTGTGTTTGTATTACAGCTATTGATACAAAAAATATGAGAATTCAGTCTTCCAATGTTTTTAATGTGTATCGATTTAGAAAAGACCTTTGATATAGTATTACGAAACAAGCTGTGAACTATTATGACAAATAAAGGATTTTAAAATCGTATAATTAAATTTGACGGATTTTATATCTAAATACATCTATGAGTATGGAAACAGAAAAAATGGAAAGGAAGTATATGTAAATCAGGGAGTGGAACAAGGTTGCCCTTTATCCCCATTTTTTTTAACATTTATATTGACGCAGTTATTCGTGAATGGCAAAGTATACCTTTTAAAGAAATTATTAAGAAAAATTAATATGGGGTATAGCCTATAATTAATTTATAAATATTAATAATCTTATTTATATATTATGCGTAATAGGAATAAACTGTTTAAATAGTATATACTTATTTTATCATATATTGTTTGTAATCAATGCTATTTCCTTTTTATTGCTTATATTTAGGCCTATTGTTTATTTTTTCTTTCTGTATATTTATAATTAAATTTTGAACCTCCAAACACGAGCGTTCTTCATACGTAAGGAAATAAATTTAATTTAACTTTGTTTTAATACTTTACATATTCAGTATTGTTTAATGCATTTAATATATTCAGTATTTTAAAAGTACATTATGCAACGAGCCTATAATGACAGTAATTAAGACGCAAGTATGTTTGTTTATGAAACGAGCGCAAGCGAGTTTCATAATTTTCATACGACCGTCTTAATACCATTATAGGAAAGATTCATACGACTTTTTATGCTCGACCATATTTCTAACTTGAAATTATTAAGAAGTATTCACTTTATTTGTATCTGACAGAAGATCGGAAGTGACCTTGTTCATAGCTCCTGAATTGTGAGATGTGCGCAGACGCGAAAGTATTGATTTTTTCCGAGGAACAATAATGTCATTGACCTTGATGTAATGCAGAGAATGTATAACCTGGAAATTGATTTAGAATTGAAAAACGAGATGACAAATTGAATTTATTTGAATATTATTTACAATTAACGCTAATTATTATAGTAACAGAACATAACCTTCTGCGACAGTATTGGATTTCCAGCCTCCGTGACGTTTCCCTCGTTGTCTTTCGATTGCATATCCGAGAATAATCGAAAACCTGAACTTTAATGAATAGGTGTACTTTAATGACATGCATTAAAGGACTGCTACCAGGTGTATAATTACTACATTTCGGCATGGTCGAGCATAAATGTATTTATTAAACACAAAGAAGTATATGCATATTTGTGGACCTAAAAAAAGGTATTTTACAGAACGGATTGAAATAAAATGATGGGGATCCAAAAAAAAAATTGATGTGGATTGGAAAGATAGAAGGATGTTCAGTAATATTTATATGAAACAACGAGTCAAACCAGGGATAGGAAAAGAAATGCCGGAAGTTAGTGAAATAGGGTGAGGAGTACGACAAGGATTCCCTTTATCACCTACGCTGTTCAACATCTACTTGGAGGATTTAGTGAAAAACTGTTTTCAGAACATGGGAGGAGTGATAGTAGGAGGAAGAAGAATAAAGTGTAGGCCTATAAGATTTTGTGATGATACAGCGTGGTTACCAGAAGAGGAGATGATACTAAGGTGTATGCTATTGGAGATAAATGACAACTATGATAACTATGGAATGAAGATAAATGTATATAAGACGAAGACCATGGTCATAGAAAGAAAAGTAAAGAAGGTAAACTTGTGAATTCTAAATGACGCAGTAGAGCAAGTGGACAGCTTAAAATACTTGGGATGTACTATAAGCAGTGACATGAGCTGCTGCCAAGAAATCAAAAGGAAGACAGCAATGGCAAAGGAAGCATTTAGTAGAAAAAGGAGCTTTTTCTGCGGATCTCTGGAAAAAGGGCTAAGAGACTAGTGAAGTGCTTTGTGTGAACTGTGGCGTTGTATGGGGACAGAAACATGGACATAATGACGAAGTGAGGAGAAGCGATTATGAACAGAAGCATTCGAAACTTGTATATGGAGAAGAATGATGCTGCAACTGGTCAGGAAGAGGAAGAGGAATTGGTTGGGTGACTGGCTGCGCAGAACCTGCCCACTGAAGGATGCACTGGAAGGAATGGTGAACGGGAGAAGAGTTCGGGGCAGAAGATATAAAATAATAGACGACATTAAGATATATGAATCATATGCGGTGACAAAGAGGAAGGCAGAGAATAGGAAAGATTGGAGAATTCTGGGTTTGTAAGGGTTTGTAGTAAAAGGCCTGCCATTAGGCAGAACACTAAGAAATGAATGAATATTAATCATAATCATAATGAGTATAATAACATTAATATTTATAATAATAATAATCAATCCTTTGAATTATAAGAGTTTTCATCGAACCTAACTGTACTGTCCTTTCTTTCAACTTTACATTAATACTTGTATTGCTGTTACAGGTTAAAGAATCAATTAAGTTTTTAAATCCAGTAATAATAAACTCTTTACTTGTTTGTACACGTTGTGGCAATAAACCAAAAAAAAACATCCGTTCAATAGGTTAGTTTTTCAATTTTCACAGACATTTTATGTTGTATCAGTACGAACTTTTACTCTTAAAGAGAGATATCTGTTAGTTTGAGGCTGCTATTTGAATTTATTATAATAAAGATATGCGAAATTCCAACACACCGATATATTTTTTGTACAATATTTGTCTTTGATGATAAGGAGAAATATAGTACTGAAATTTCGTTATTTACGAATTATATTTCGTGTAATGAGAAAACTAACTTAAGGACCACATTTATCCCTATACTGTAATATTTCTCCTTAAATTCTCTAATTTTCACATTCTTTCATCAATAGCACACATGTTGATATCTTTATATCATATGCAATTATTTACTTAAAAACAATAAATCGAAATCAATGCATTATTTTATATACTGTCGTCAAACTTTGTGACTTCACTCAACCACTGGAGACTGAGTCTTTCCACAATGCACTATTATTTTCTCCGTAATTGTATATGTAGTTGAGACTTTTCGTTTTAGAATTACAAGCAGTTCAGACATACAATATTTAACTTTATTATTACACATTTACTACGTCATACTACTTTTGACTAATAAAACAGTACGAAAGGACTTCTTTCAACCAAACACGGCTGTTTATCGCTACAATTTTATCACTTCTCTAGCATTTGTTTATTTTTATCACTTTTTTACAGTAGTATTTGCTTGTTTTTATCACTTCCCTAGCATTTATTTCTTTGTTTGCCAACATTTAAAACTGAAAATCCTACACGATACTATAAAACATCCTTTGCGATCGTCATTTGTTTCCCACATAGATAGTCGACTGAAAATGAAGGCTTCGTCTAAATGCTTTGATGAAGGGAACATTAGTGAAATAGAATTTTATTGAGTCAATTAATATTTATTTATTCTAATTTTTATATACTTTCTTCTTCTTTTATCATCTCTGTACCATTTATTTCGTTTGCCAACATTTCAAATAGCAAATTCTTTAAGGTACTATAAAACATGCTTTCGAAATTCATTTGTTTACCACATAGATATTCAGCTGAAAATGGCGGCTCCGTTCGAAGATTTTGATGAGGAAAAATTAGTGAGATAGAAGTTTAGTAAGTCAATTAATATTTTATTGTATTAGAGTACTTAATTTCTTATAATCGTGTATTAGTCAATTAAATCCCACTCGAGTTTTGATTTTCTCGAGATAAATCAAAATTCCTAGTGAGGATACTGTTCATAAAAGTTGTCATTAGGTACTTTCAAAAGCTAGTGAGTCTGTTAAAATCGCATTCCCTTTGTGCCGTCTTGCTAAGTCCTGCTGCAGTAAACTCCGGAGAGCGGATTGCATACTGTATGATTTTCGTCTTTTGTCCTCAATGTATTTCCTCACAATTGGTGTGAAGAAAACAGGATTAGTGTTCGCTTCTTCTTGTCCTCCTGTTAGGAAACTGACTATAATTGCCACAGTAAACATGATGGCCATTCCTATTAGTGTGTAATATTGATATGAAATTCGATATAGGAAGAGAACTTCTTCTTCTTTTGTGCTGTCAATCCTGAAACATATGCATACAATGTTCTGTAGTGGTGCTAAAAACGATATTGTTTGTTGCTCTAAATGTACAAACTTTAAGCGTCAAGTCTTGACGTTCTATGAGGTAAGAAACAAGAGGAAGCACGCGCACGCACAGGCACAATATAATTGATTCGTTCAGAAGTCAACTTGATTAACGCCACTTTTCGTTATTTGAGAGTTTCTAAGTTGACAATGTACAGTATTAAATTAATAATATTTTCAGTGGTAAATGTGATTAACTTCATAGTTCAGTAAAAAGCGTAAAGAATACAATATTCGTCTTGACTACACCACAGAATTAATTATGTGTATTTAACTTTAATGTTGAATAGCTCAAATTTTTGGAAAAGGAGTTAATCATGTTGACTTCTGAACGCCATTATGATGTTAAGTGATAATATAATTTTCCATAAAAGTATTTAGCAGAAGTTTACAGTACTCTAATCAAAACTTGATAGGAAACCTGAATGATTTAAAATTCAAGTAATTGAGACAGGGAAATCAAAAACTCTCTAACTCCAATGAACTAAATTTTCAGGAGAGAGAAAAAACTTATTATTTCTCTTACTAACTCTAAATATTATACATTTATCTATTAATATTATATAAAATTAAATTATTTTTTAATTAAATACTTCAAATCCTAAATTTTTACATTATCTTACGCTACAATTGAAATAAACACTGCTGGAGATAGTAGTTTTCTGACTTCCACAGTGTATGAATTAAGAAAAGTGAACAAATATGAGCCAGTGAAGAAAAAAAGATAAGTATATCATAATTCCCTTATGAAGCATTGGAATATACGAGAAAACGGAAGTTTATTATTAAGATTAACATTGCTAAATATATTTTTTTAAAATTTCAAATATAATAATAATAATAATAATAATAATAATAATAATAATAATAATAATAATAATAATAATAATAATAATAATGATTTATTTTAGCTGGCAGAGTTAAGGCCGTAAGGCCTTCTCTTCCATTCAACCTGCATGAACTTACAAAGAATTCAACAATTTGATTTAGATGAGAGCTACATGTACACAAGAGTTATTTACGAATTAAACAACAAAATACCATGAACTATTAATATGAGACAGAAAATCACAAATTACCATAAAGCACATCAAAATACACAAATAAAACCACAAACAATATTAAAATATTAACGCAGTCTCATTCATGTTACAGATTCTGATTTTTTCTCTCACTCTCATGTTCTTCCTGTGCATCTAGATTCTAGATTATTACTGTCCGCAAACAGAGTTTGGTAATTCATCCTACTTTCCTCAGAAATAAACTGCATTAAATTTTGCAAGTCTTTTTGCTTTCTTCTTTCAATGACAATGCTGAATTGTACTTTAGTTGACTGGGGAATGATGCATCTGTATTGGGTTTCTGGAAGTTAATCGACTGGATATTGTGCCTTTAATGATCTTACTTCCATGGATTTCATAGCTTTTTGTGACATTCTGAATACCATATCGTACCACTTTACTCAGCTGGTTGAGCGATAGTGTTGCCACCTACCGGGAAATTAAGCTTGGAATGCAAAAACTCTCATTCCATGGGGTAAGTGGAGTTCTGACATCCAAGAGTTTTAAAACAGCCCCCAGAATGCAGATGAATGTCGATATTAGTGTATTCTTGCCTTCCACCCATGCGGGACAAACTAAAAAGCATCATCCAGCCCATATCTCAATTTTGCCAAAAATTGGAGTTAGTGGGTTTTTGATCTCTCTGTCTCTATTTAATAATGTGCCAGGAGATTCATAGAGTCCCCATGCTTAGGTGTAACATTTAAGTTCTCTGTTTGGTGTTATTGCGATGTATAAATATTTAACGAATTTGTTCTTATTTATAAAGATTGTGAATATGATTGAAAGTGAAGTAAGTTTAAAGCAATATATGTGCAAATCTCATTGTCAAAAACTAAATCCATGGGATTTTATGAATGGAATATGAGCAGAGTGAACATTGAAATTGAAAGAACCATAATAGGATAAGTTCTTGTATTTAACTATCCTGTCTATATAATGAGGGACGTTGATAGAGAACAGCAGAAATATGAATTGAATGGTGTTATTACTCGAACGAGGCGAGTGGTGCCGCGGGCGTTACGTGAACTATAGCGATGACACTATACGAACGTAGGAGCAGTACAAGTGGCGCTCCGGGCTGCAGGACTCCACTGGCCTCGGTCGAGTTATATTAAAAGAAATGTTGGTAAACAAAATGTCAGTGACTACATAATTGAGATTGCATAATACAGTGTCGAAACCCGCCTTTAAATGACTATGAGAGTTGGGTCTTAAGTCACAAACATATTTATCTTAAGTATTTATTATCCCTTCAGTCTGCACTACTACCCTATATAGGTTACTACAGCAGGGTACAGTTGGTCCTTTCTAATACAGTTTCATATTTAATTTCCAAATGGTAGTGTGCTTTACTTGTTTTGTGGTAAGTGAAAACTAACCTGGGTATGGAATTTGGTAGAGTCACATTTGACTGGCATCCGTCAACTCTGGTTGGCAGCACTGGTAACTCGATCTTTCCGTCGGCGATGGCCTTCTCGGCACCGATGACGATCCAGGACATGATCAGGAAACTGCACACACTGCCTGCTAGAGCGCCCTGATTAAAAATACTAGCCCATTATCATAAACCAGTACAGTCGTATTAATTATGCCTCAAGTATCACTGCAAAATAAAGAAGACTAACAGCTTCTTAATTCTCAAGGAAAGGAAAAATGGTCGGATTAGAAACGTAACAATGGTTATCACGCAGTAGGCCTACAGCTGCACCGAAATGTAGCATCATACTCTCTTAATGATTCAAATTAGAGTTTTTCCTCTAACGTCTTTAGAATGAACCTAACCTTGTGCCGTTATCTGTTCCTAATCTAGATAATGATATAGGCCTACTTATCAGGCTACTCGTCTACGGATGGAATGTGGTTCTTTCAGGGGCTGGGGCAGGAAGATCCATTTGTCAGCGTCTATTCCACGATGCAGATTCAGGAAGGACTTTGGGATCCGGACCCCTGGAGCTTGTCAGGCAAATAGGTCCAGTAGGGGGCTGAACAGGATGGCTCGCATGTCAGCGTCGGATTCAAAAATGTTACCCAGACCAACTGTCGAACTTCGACATAATATAATCTTTTCTCTGTTACAATCATCCTACAGTAAACAATAGCACGTGACTGAATTTAGGTTTGATTGGCGCAGCTTCGCCCCATCTATTCTCAATACGTGATCGTACCCAATATTGTACAGAGTGTCTCTAACTTATGCCGTTCATTTTTACTTAGGCAGTTCAAATAACAGTCGAGACATGTGGAAGGTACTATTGGTTTCGTAGGAGGATATAATGTTCACTGACATCATCACGTGAATGTTATGAGTTTTAGGCTTCGTATCTGAATTTTATTTTAAAAACGTGCTGTCAATCTTTTACGTTAATTATTTATTTTCTTTGTTCTTTACAACGTTTATCCCAGTCTTGGATAATATTTTATCGAGTAATTTGCTCTTCTTATAGTTCCTATAATATCGTTTTCTTGAAACACAATTTATATGTAGTCCTTCAAATTAATTTACTCGATTTGTTTTATTCAGCATAAGCAACGTATCTGTAAGTAACAGACAGGGCAGAATTTTAACATAATTTATTAATTTATTTCAATATATTTTGAATATATCACGCCTAGTGAGACTGCCATAAGAAAGTCAAAACCTGGGTAGACCAAGAAAAAAGTTTGATTGAGACTGTGACAGAACATATGGCCTAAGACATATGAGATCGATAACAACCCTCATGGATAGAACGATTTCGACTTAGTTTGCTCGCTGGAATATCTTATATGATGTTCAATTCTTCTCTCGCTATCTTTCACTTTTGCGAGCTTCAGATATTCGAACAGTGTATGGTTACCAACGGTAGAATTCGAGTTTTTGTAGCTATTGCTATGGAAAATTCTGGTTCATATGATGTTACGATGGGTTGCATATTTCTATTTTAATGTAGTAGGCCTATTTATTAATTACATTATTCTAGAATCACCTGGAATCGAATTTCGAAATTAAGAAGTACGAAAAGAAGGACCGAGTATCGAAACCTCTCAGGCAATGAAAAAATTCATACGAACACATCACTCTGGCTAACAGCCATGAAGTATTCTCGAGAGATCCTCTTATTCTAAATCTTTGTTTCTTTACTCAGACGTATGGTGTGAATTAATGTACCAATCAGTCCACCGAACCTAGCCTATGTCTATTTATTATTTCAGTTCTCAATCATTACTTAAATTAAAATATGAACGTTACGAGTTAGAGAATTTCAACGACGAAAAGTATTGCTTGTCCATCCTTAGTCGCGTTGTGCATGATTCCTAAAACAATTTGTGAACAACTTGAGTCTGACACACTGTAGATTGTGTTCCATTTTAAATATTTCCCCTTACACGTCAAAGTAGGCCTAATATCACTACTATAAATTCGTTCACGTAGGAAACAGTTACTTTCCAATTAAATAAGTAATTTTATGTTAAACTTCTGTGTAAGGCTAATTACTGCATTCGAACAAAATTGTTATTCCTCTCTTATGTTTAACCACATGCACTGAGGATGCAGAAACTATACTACCACTTGTGGAAAACAAGCTCAAAGTCAAGTGACGTCATCTTGTTAGAAGAACAGACTACCTAGATTTTACTCTTTGTATTCATTCACTTTCATAGTAAGTAAAAAAAAAAATGAGGGGTTCAAAGACATAGTGGGCCAAGCGCCATAAATAAAAAATTGATAAAACAAGTGTTAAAATTAAGTGATTACCATAGTTTAAGTCCACACCTGTGGAATAACGGGGTTAGCGCGTCTGGCCGCGAAACCAGGTGGTCTGGGTTCGATTCTCGGTTGGGACAAGTTACCTGGTTGAGGATTTTTCCGGGGTTTTGCCTCAACCCAATATGAGCAAATGCTGGGTAATTTTCGGTGTTGGACCCCGGACTCACTTCACCGGCATTATCACCTTCATCTAATTCAGACGCTAAATAACCTACATATTCATAAAGCGTCGTAAAATAACCTACTAAAAACATAGTTTAATGAAACACGTAGCAAGTAATATAAAGTTTGTACATTAGAACTCAATGATATGTCAAGCTTCATTAAACTATGGTATTCATTTCACTTTAACCCCTGCTTTCTCCGTTTCTAATAAATAGAGCTTGGCCCACTGTGTCTCTGAGCCCTTCAAATATAAAAATAAACTTTCTTTTACGTAACGTTGTACATACGGGTCAAGTTATATGTTTTATCGTATTTACCAACTAAGATTAAAATTATCTTTTCAAATAAATAAAAGGTTATGGTCCAGAAACACTTAACTACATATTTTCCTGAGTCGTATGAGTACTTAGACTAGGAATCAATGACGCGTATGAAGGCCTCGTGCATGTGTTTATTTTAACAGCCCTTGGAAGACAAAGTCAAGCTACAGTAGATAGATGTACGGAAAGGTAGCTGTTTGAGTGATTGAGTACAGTAGTGGCAAAAAAACCGGACCGACCCTTGTAACTGATTTCAGAGCCTTGTTCACTCCAGAGCACAATAGACTAATAACTAAGACTTTCGTGGTTCGAATCCTGCCTGGGAAGGAAACTTTTTTTTTTGTTCCTTATTCAAATCTATTCCTAATATTTTCCGATTGCTGGTAAAATTCATGTTCTTGGAATAATAATTTAATTAAGTAGTAAAATATCGCTGCAATCGAAAAAATATTGGGAATAAATTTGAATAAGGAACAAAACAAAGTTTCCTTGCTAGGCAGGATTCGAACCACGAAAGTCTTAGTTACCAGTCTATCGTACTCTGGAGTGAACAAGGCTTTGAAATCAGTTACAAGGGTCGGTCCGGTTTATTTTGCCACTGTTGTACATAGCTAGATGGGTTCATAAATATAAGAATGTATAATTACGTATATATGTAGTTATTTGAATATGTAGATATGTAGTTATTTGAATACTTAGGTTTTTAATTATTTCGGTAGGTATGTACAAGTATGTAGATGTATGCACCTGCAGGTGTTAGGAGATAGACAAATCCATGATCTGGTAGATTAGAAAGGTACGGGTACATTGGTAAATACGTCTAATTAAATGTCAAAAAGAAATGTAGAAAATGTTTTTTTTCTCGTACTAACCTTAGAATTTCCTCTATGATAGAACATCCCAAAAGTGAAGACTCCTACAATTGCTCCCAAAGTTATACCTCCGAATGCATAAAGCATCTGAAAACAGAATTAGAATCAGCACAACATTATGATAACGTAAAACTATTACGCATAGATGTCCAATAATTGTAACTCGTACTAGGTAACTCCTGGCGTAAGCAACTCGCAGCGCATATTATTTAAGGTCGGTTTTCCTATTTTATATGGAAAGTTTTTGACCTTAGCAGAGCATGGTGGGCTGGGCATGTGGCACGGATGAGTGACGTAGAAATTCTTAAAAGGATATTAAATGGAAATCCTGGGGGCCAAAGAAGCCGTGGACGACCAAGAATAAGATGGTTGGATCGAGTTGAGAAAGACATATGTAAGATGGGATATAGGAATTGGAAAGCAATTTCGCAGGATCGAGGCAACTGGCGGAAAATCGTGCAAGAGGCAAAGGTTCACAATGAGCTGTAGCGCCAAGAAAGAAGAAGAAGAGCATGTTTGACGTGCAATATCTCCTGGTTCTATAAGCGTTTGGACACCCATGCTATTATTTAATATATTCAATTTCACATTTTCCTGAGTCCAATGTTAACGTACATCGCACTTCAATGTTATTAAAGACAACTTTCAAATCACCTCAGACACAATTGAGAACCTAAGATTCTAAACGTGTTAAGTGCCAAAAACAACTTTCTGAGATATTGATGAAAAACACACTGCGCAATGCATATTGAGATACCTACATTTGACGCACGAATGAATTGCTTACAGTTGAGCTACGACAAAGACAATTTAGTCTGATATTTTTATATTGATGTTCCTCCCTTATGTTAAATAAAATGAAATTTGAAAAATTGGCACTTAGCACAATTGGAATGTTAGGTCTTAAGTTAATCTTTAATCTAACAGAAAAACAGAAAATAATATAACTTAAACCAACGTACAAGTAAGCCTAAAAAAAACTTGCAATAATGTAAATGTAAAGGAACGTGAAGTATCGCCCATAGAGAACCGGCACAATGACAACCGCCATAGTTCTTAGCCACGTATGTTCGTAGAACTTTAATATATATTTAATTAGGGAAGAGAATAGATCTACACTTCCTAACGTCCATGTTTTATTAGTAAGGTAAATTCTTCGGTAACTTTCACGGGACCTTTTATCTTCCATATTTTAAAAGACATTGCTTGATTTGCGTATTTCATAAATATGTAAATGAAACGAGAAAATCTACGTGTTTTCCGAACCTAGAGATGTTTTATAAATACTCATATTTACAATATCACATAATTTACGCAGACTTTAAAAAAATCACAAACTTAAATAAATCTCTAAATCAAAATTTATGTTTTCCAAGTCACTGGAATCTAAATCAAACATATGCACAATTAGAATTATCCAAACATGGTGCATCCGAGTTTGCTTGTACATAATTTTTTCCTTCATTCTCTGTAACATAGACAACTACATATTTTTTACAGCACAAGGCGAGGAAAGGACTTAATGTTACTGCATTGAATGAATTTCATGTACTAAACCGTGCTCAAACTGGTACTTCCAACGTCCTTAGACGACGCGTGACGTGATGAATTCGAGGAGCTCTCAAGGAGAAAACGCTGTAAATCCACATGACTAGCCTAAATGCGTGTCACATTGTCTGACGCTCTACTCCAGAAGCTAAATTAAACTACAGAAACTGTGGTTAGTGTACAAAACTTAGTTTGTAATGCCATGGAAAACCAGGAACGACTAACATTTAGGTTGGATAACATGAATGTAAAACTCGGAAGCTGTTTTTATTTGTCTGAACTGTATTCACAGAAATTGCTTACTTCGTCTAAAAGAATTAACATACTTTATTTTAAGAAACTGAATGAATTTCAGTAGATTACACAGCTTCGTGGGACAACGAAGTAACACTTCAGAAATAACTAGAGAATTAATCGTATTTTGTATCAGGAATATTTTTAATTTCTCAAACTTAGATAAAACAAGTGTAATTAAAAATTCTGTTCTTGGGATCGGCCTACATTAAAAGATATTGTATTATATTTACCTGTATAACATTACCTAATTCAGCTACAAGGAATGCTACACAAATGCAGAGCAAGCCAGATAAAGCCACAATGAGTTTTATAATGTTATTGGCCATCTTATCTGTCACATTGCTTCTCAGGCAAGGTTTAACAAAATCCTCGTAAACAGTGGCTCCCATAGAGTTCAGACTGCTGGACATCGTGCTGAGGAAAGGGACAAAAGTTGTTTAGTAATTAAACATAGCAAAATAAGTTTTAACTATGCAGAAGGGAAGTGAAATAACCCTACAGATTTTCAGAGGGAATAGCTCATCTTGTATGCAACAAAAAAGTGCCATGCGATAGTTGTGGAAACTTCATAGTTTTCTGAGGAAAAACATGTTTTTTTCCCAAACATTTAACACCCTCTTATTCGGTAACTAGTGCAAGTAGGATCGTGATTTTTGCCCATATCAATAGAAAATCTAATATTCATTTATTCATATATAGTATTCTGCCCAAGGGCAGGTTTTTGACTGCAAACTCAGCATTCTCCTGTCTTTCCTATTTTCTGCCTTCCTCTTTGTCTCTTCATATGATCCATATATCTTAATGTCGTCTATCATCTGATATCTTCTTCTGCCCCGAACTCTACTCCCATTCACCATTCCTTCCAGTGCATCCTTCAGAAGGCAGTTCCTTCTCAACCAGTGACCAACCAATTCCTTTTCCTCTTTATGATCAGTTTCATCATCATTCTATATTTTATAAAATTTCAAGACAAATAATTTAATTGTCATTTTACACGATGGACTTGGTAATGTCTCACAAAGAATTCTCCCACATCTTTATGGGAGTCCAATGAGCCTATCTGAAAATGCTGTTATCTGAAATGTAATATATTGCAACGTTTATTTTTTATTACATAGATCTACTATTTATGATATATAGCCTATTGCTAATAAAGTTTGTCACTTCCCTTATCGAAGTGCTCTTAATTTACAGAATCTTTGCCAGGATACTGTTTTCGCTCCGGTAAATGCTGTCGGCCTTTTACTATTAAAAATCGAAAGCAACTGCCTAGAAAATAGTGTGTAGATTTCCCCTGAATCTAGAGAGAGATGGTTTTGTGTTGCATACAGGCAAATAACAGAAGGGGAATGTAGGGATAAGGTTGCTCTGGAGATCCAATCAATGATCAAAACAAATTGGCGAACCAAGTTATACCTCTTTGGAGGAAGCATAGAAGGCAGACTGGGCTTAGCCTGGTTTCGTATATGAGCTTGGAGGGCACTTAAAGTCGTCAACGAAGAGGGGGCGAGGATATGTCCTCTTTGCGGCAGAGGCGAGACATCACACCATATTTTATCGGAATGTGAAGTAACAGAAGCTCTGATGAAATGATTCCTGCCAGAGTCCTTCATTACATCTAGCAGGGGGCATTTGGAAACACAGGATATATTAAATAACGCTAAATTCTGCGAGAGTGTGGGAAAATTTATGACAAAAGTTTGACAGCCGAGGGTGGAACTGGCCGAGGGGAAGGGGGGCGAGGAAATAAGTGGAAGAGTTATTTATTAGTGTTGCAATGAGTAGTATTAACACTGTGCGAATAAGGTAATTAGGGGATAATGTTCTTTTTGTATTTATTGTGTTTTTTTCTATTTGTGTTTTTATTGCGTGTGTATATGTTTTTTATCTCTAACATTTATATTTATTATTTGGATTATTTATTACAGTTTCAATAAGGAATTGAAGTAAATTGTTTATATATATATATATATATATATATATATATATATATATATATACATATATTTGTGTGTGTGTTTCACTGTGTTTTTTTCATTCATATCTTACATTTATTTTATTTTTATTACTTTTGTGAAATTTTGTATGAAGTTACAGTAGATTAGTTGTAATTGTGATAATTAATGATAACGGTAGAAATGAACAGGAAGCATAGGCCGACGGAAGTGAAGCCTAAAAAATTAGCACACAGTTGACTTCCTTTCAGCGCATTTCAGTTTAGTTATTGGCAACAGTGTATATATTAATATCATAAATAATATAAACAGTAATTCTAAGTTCCCCTTTTACTTGAGTTTGGATTACCCACTTACAGGTAGCTAGCTCGCTTACATCCACCATAAGATTCTTACCAAGAGCTACGGCGCACACAAGCTTTTGATTTCTCGAGATAACGAATGACCTGTAATTACCTCAATGTTGCACTGAATACTCCCGCCACGAAGAGACCTGAGAGTCCTGGAATCGAGGCACAGACATCCATCACATAATAGGGAAATATTTGATCTGGTCTCTGAATTACCTGTTTCAACATGTAAATGATATCTCTTAAATTGGGAACATTACAATAGCTGGACTCCATAGCACACCACAATAAAATTAGAAGAATTTTATTTTGTCTCATTTCCTTGCTTTCAAATTTAGTAAATTACGTTTAATTGTACAGGAAATCGGGGTACTTAGTAAGCCGGACATGGGAAACATCAGCCTTGCATGCGGGAAATACATGCTCAATTACTTTCATATATGCATTACGGTATTTAGTATTTCCTGTTGTCTTTTATTTTTCACGTTTAAATTGTTCGTTGAATATCCGTTCATAATATGAAAGATTTGTACTCCAGTAGCTACACACATAGACTATCAGTGAATTTTACTGTGATGTTAAAATTTCAGTACTAATTAAATTTATGGTGAATAGAAATTGTGTTGCGGCACAATTTTGGATCCTCATTTAAGTTCTGTTATCATTTTTAACAATTTTTCTAGTTCGTGAAAACCGATTCACATAACCGTAATATTTGCAATAGGTGTGAGCACTGACCCAACATTAGACTGCATCCTGTTTCTAACTGGAAATTAAAATCCGTGGTGGGTTGTAAATATAATCTATTTTAATTATCTTTATTTTCCCACATAGAGGAAGAATTTGATTTTATGCTTAAATATGTATACTTATATTCAGATATGACTACCGTTTGTAGTTTCTGCTTTTTCTCACACTAAAATCTTGCTCCATAATACTATCTATCTATGCATAATATTTGAGTCAAAACATTAATAAGCTTTTGTTTATACTTAGTTTATGTAAGGCAATTTATGCAGAAAATAAATACTATCTGAAATTTAATTTAGGCCTACTTACTTACTTACAAATGGCTTTTAGAGAACCAGAAGTTTCATAGGTCCTGACATAAGTCCGCCATCGGTTCCTGTCCTGAGTAAGATTAATCCACACCTACCATTATAACCTACCCAACTCAATTTTTTTGCAATTCATTTTGTATTTCAGATGTGTCTGGTAATATCATAAAATAATGTTATCAATTTCAATCAAAGACACAACTATCTGCAAATATTTATTTGCTACATGAATATAACGTTCATATACTTTATATTCATGTAGAAAATAAATATTTGCAGATAGTTGTGTCTTTGATTGAATTTGATAACATTATTTTATGATACCTACCTCAAATTCATTTTATATTATCCTCCTATCTACGTCTCGGCCTTTCAAAATAACTTTTTCCCTCAAGTCTTCCAACTAACACTCTATATCCATTTCTGGATTCGGCCATACGTACCCTGACCATCTCAAACGTCTGGATTTAATATTTCATTATGTTAGGTGACGAAACCAAGCGTGCAGTTCTGCATTATGTAACTTTCTCCAATCTCCTGTAACTTCAGCCCTCTTAGCCCCAAACATTTTCCTAAGATTTATGTTCTCGAACACCTTTAACCTCTGCTCCTCTCTAAAAGTGAGAGTCCAAATTCCACAACTATACAGAACAACCGGTGATATAATTGTTTTATAAATACTAACGTTCAGTTCTTTTCAAAGCAGACTAGATGACAAAAGCTCCTCAACCAAATAATGGCAGGCATTTCCCATATTTATTTTACGTTTAATTTTCTCGCAAGTGTCGTTTATATTTATTTTGTTACTGTTGCTCCAAGATATTTGAAATCTTAAATTTAATAGTTTTATTAAAGAAGTAAATTAGGTTATAAAACAATAGAACCAGTGCCGGATTAAGGTAGTGAGGGGCCTGTAGCATAATATTATGAAGTGTTCCAAATTTAAATATGTCATTTACTTGAACATTAAAGCAATTGGATAGTTTAATTTTGTATTTCGCGAATTGAAAATTGATACATTAGAGGCAGTTGTAGCGTGGTACGATTTCGACATAATTAATACGTAGGCCTGCCTGAGTGTAATGAATAAATTAGTGAAGAGAAGCATTTTGTCTGGTTCAGATTAAAATTTGTTATCTAATATAAATGTCACATTACTGTGAAAGAAATCATGCATAAAAAGACAGTAGTCAACATAAAAATATACTCTCTCTCAGTTTTAAAGCCACTAAGAATATGGACCTAAGTATTTGTGTTAAATATAAACAATAACAAAACTAAAATTTAGACATTCAATTTTCTATTATAGAATACAGAAATTTGTTGATGATAAGGAAAATATATATATTTCACGCAGAAATTCATGTTTCATGGTCATTTGAATGAAATTATTCAATCTGTTTTCACCCATGATGCTCTTTGATTCAATTTTAATTTGTTTCGCTTTTGAAAATAACTATCCTCCACTACAGTTGTTAGCCACGAATGACAAATAGATGGTAAGATATTTTCTACATTTGGAAAACGAAACCGCAAAGAACTATTGCCAGTTATCAAACAGTACAACTGTACTTGACTTTACAAAATCTTGCTTGACACCAGTGTGAGAAGCAACATCAATTTTCAATAGTTCATTCTTCACCAAGATTTTCTTCTAGATATTCCGGATATGACTTCATAAGATTAGATTATCTCTTCACAATCTCGTCAGGTGTAAACGACTGTAACCATGAAGGAATCCAAATAAGTTATTCACCTTGTGATAAGCTTCCTTGCGTTTTGAGAGGACAGAAGCAGATTACTGATACACCAGAAAACAGCTTGAAAATTAGTACTGTAGTACAGTAACAAATTTAGATTAAACTAGTTAACGCTTTTACAACTTAAACATGTGAACTACAGAAAATGAAAAGGTAGGGCCTTAATTTCCCAAACGGCAAGAACAGACGATATCAACAGTATGTAACAAAAACTAAATAGTGGTATCAACAAAGACAGTTCCGCATGCCATTCTCTTGATATGTAAGCAACACATAGTCAGATGGCGAGAACACGCTGAGATGCCATTTTCACCAAACACCTTATAAGCATGTATTTTTCTCCCTCAAATTTGGATAGACCTATATATTTTTTCCCTATTCAGGACCCAATAAAACGAGGGGCCTGTACCATTTGCTTCTTTTTCTACTGTTATTAATCCGGCACTGAACAGAACACGAACTGAAATAACATCAAACATCTTGTACTGAGGTAAGTTTCTCTTAGGTCGCCCCCTTAAGCAAATTTATTTTTAAATTAATGATGAAGTCATGTATCGAAAGTATAAAACAAATTGGGTTGCAATATTCATACTAAAGTTCGCTAATTGTGTGCCTGTTGTAAATTCAGGTAATATTTTGATATCGTAAAAGTAGAGATGTAATATAAATTAATACAAAAATGATCATAGTAGGAATTTAATAAAGTTTTATCGTTAATAAATTCTCATTTTAGTATTCTTTTACCTATAAAATATCTAAAATATTGCTCATTTAAATGCTAAAATCTAAATGTAATCAGTTATTTAAATTGATAAATGTTTAAAATGATTTCAAAGAAGCAGCAACGAATGATCCTAAGTTTACCATGAAAGAAGCTGCAGTGGCGAACTTAAGTACAGTGCCAACATTTAGTAATAATATCATGAAGTAGGACATCACTATAGAAAATGTAATTCTAAAAATACAGCCAGAAAGTACACACAATAGACTTTATAACTATGTAATACACTCTTTAAATGTATAAATGTATTACTTATTCCGTTGAATGAAACGGATACTTACGCAGCAAATCTTGTAAGTTAACACGATACATGGCGACTACCTCACAACAAGAGATACTGGTAATGCACCTTGCGTATTCAACTAAGTTCTTACGCACCATGCATTGAGTTACTGGTGCCAACGTTTGAAAAAATGTCGTATCTTAACGAAAATAATGAGTGGCGAACTTTGGAGACCTGGCAAACTTAGAGATACTTACCTTATTAGGAGATTCTTATAAACTTAGCAGAAATATCTGTTAACGTGTAGTACTTAGTATAGAGATATTGACTCATATCAACACAGACTGAGTAGAAGTTTAGATAGATGGATATTTATTTGTCATCACCATTTATATTAGTTATGGTATACCACAACTTATGTATACGGGTTTCACCATAACTTTCTATTACATATACTTACAATTAGCATGCAATCCCGACACCCTGTTGAACTAATAACTCATCTACTCTCGCTATTAACTTAACTTCCAACAGTCAGTTTCTTCTTATTGATCTTAAATGTCCACCATCTGTTCGTTCCACACTTACGTTCCTTTCAGCATTCTAATCTTGCTAACTAAATGTATATATAATTCCGTTTTTCTACATTACATCTAGTTCGTAACACTTCATACTGTTATACTCATTAGGATCTGTTTTCTACCTAATACACGTCATTATAATAATCTTATTAAATCTTGACATGAGTATCTAATTCACTTCAGTTTAATTATTCATTTCTTAATCACAATCAACACTCAGAAAAAAACTACAGAAAATTGGAAATACTATCACTACGATCATATTTCATAAACTTCACTACATCACTTCCTAGGATTTACTTCTTTACAATAAACTTCAATCGGTAAACTATATATTTATTAACTAGCCACTTTTTAATTTCCCAACATATTTTATTCAATTTCATAACTTCCTAACTGATTTCTACATATATCTATGGTCTCCTAAACACATTTTCATCACACTAAAACACGATTTACGACATTAAATCACCAAACATCCTATTGTTACTGAGCAGAAATATATTGTACATCCTTCAATTGATAATATTTAACCAAGATACTTTGTATAATTGTTAGGGAAAAGACAATTTTAATGATGTAGAATATAGTGGAATTTATTTTAAAATATAGCTACTATTATATATAGGCTTACCTTAGCTTTCAAGGGATCACATTCATAATACTTGGAGTAGATGACAAGCCCTGAAAAGCAGGCTAGCGACCACAGTATTACGACTCCAAGGCAAGAGATAATTGCTGACCTGTAACATATGCCACACTTAACACTGGTAGTGAGCACTATAGGCCCACATATTGTCTTTTTCTGTCTTATTTAGTAACAAAGAAGACTATTATGAATGTTTATGACGTAATACAACATTAAAGCCGTTGCCTTGAAAATGATACATAGATTCTCTTATGTTTTAAGTGCTTCGAACAGACTCAGTTCTTTTATAGAAATATCTATGACAATTACTTGTATGATTTATTTACACCAATTATGATCAAAATTCATATTAGGTAATATGATTTGTAATATATGATAGTAAATAAGGAAAAATATATTTTTAATTGTATTGTAAGAAAAAGTAGTTTTGTAACACCAGAAGTTAAGATATCACTCTGATTTCATTAGTTAAGTGCACAGTTATAGTAGATTATATACAAACTTTCGCTTAAATTCACGTAATTTGCTACTCATGCGTTTTCAAGAAATGTCTTATATTATTTTGTTATTATATATGATAACTTACATTTATAATTTGTAGGTGTATTACATTTAATGGACGTTTTTAACGAGAGTAATATTTAATGGTATTGATTTTCAAATAATCAGCATTATCAAGAAGGAATTCGTTTATTGTGCTGTTTACATAGGAATGTTATATTACGAAAATTTACAAACCCACATTATGAATGAATGTAATCTGGAGATTATTCAAGCATAAAATACATTCCAGGATAGTGCTGTAATCTGGTGGAAGTATATCAAAGTATTAGCATAAGTATGTGGTTCGTATTTCATTTTGTAATCTACGCGGTTTAAAATTTGTATATTATCTTAAAAAATTTGTCTAATCAAAAATATGGATTAGGATAAACATAGGTACTTTCGTGATAATTTTATGCAATTTAATTTAAAATGCAAATGTGTAAATATTTTCTTATTCCGACTTTTCCATCTAAGAGATGATAATGTGTTGCACAAATCTGGAGACATAAAAGATTGGATAGGTTTTTGAACAATTGCCAAAAACCACTTTTATAACTTAAGCTAGTTGGTTGGTTATTTCGTGATAACCTTGGTAATTTCGTGGTATTACAATGACAATTTCGTGAGAGATAGAAGAATTGTGGAAAAATTCATTAAAGTCAAATGAAATTATCATTTTATTATTACAAGAATTCAAACTTAGTAATTCCGGCTAATATTCTTAGCAAGAAAACATATAAATACATATCAACACATAATATTAATGAAATCAAAATAAAAATTGAAATTGGAAAGGGATCTTCTTTGCCCTGAAAAGATGAACACTTTTATTACGGACTTCACCATATATTACGAGGGTCACTACTAAAGTAATGCACAACATTTATTAAAAAATTACATTATTATCCAACAGATTTTCTAATTTCACAGAATGTAGATACATCCTTTAGGAACAAAATGTCACTTTTCCACATAATTCCCGTCCCTTTCAACTGCCTTGCGCCATCTAGGAACGAGGGCATGTAGACCAGCACGGTAGAAGTCTGGATCAACAGGTCTGAGCCACTCTTTAGTAGCGTGCATGAGGGAGTCATCTTCTAACCTCGTTCCTCGAAGGGATCCTTTAGTTTACCAAAGAAATGGTAATCGCATGGTGCCAGATCAGGACTGTAAGTTAGGTGTTTCAGTGTTGTCTATCCGAGTTTTCTGATCTGGTTTGTGGTCTTGTGACTGACATGTGACCGTGTGTTGTGCAATAGCAGAACATCCTGCTTCTCTCGATGTGGTCGAACACGATTCTTTCGAGCTTGAAGTTTCTTGAGAGTTGCCACATACGCGTCATAATTAATGGTGGTTCCGTGTGGTATGATGTCCAGAAGCAAGAATCCTTCTGAATCGAAAAATACAGTAGCCATAACTTTTCCTGCCGAAGGCACAGATTTGAATATCTATTTCTTTGATGAATTTGCATGATGCCACTCCATTGTCTGCCTCTTTGTTTCCGTTTCAAAATGGTGGAGCCATGTTTCATCTCCTGGCAGAATTCTTGCAAGTAAGTCATATCCACCATTCGCATACTGGTCCAAAAGTAAATTGCGCACTATTTCTCGAGTTTCTTTGTGGACTTTTGTCAACATCCTCGGAACCCATCTAGCACAAAGCTTTCTTAACTGTAATGCTCAACAAAATGTCACCTCAAACAGCTAAGATTTCTGTCAGTAAAGCTAAGCCTATATGGAGACTACAGGTGTATCTAAAATTCCACAAATATTTTCTAAAATGTCATTAACATACTGTATAATTTATCATTGTACCAAATATCATATGCTTACGTTCAGTAATAAGCTGTAATGCCATTATAAACATCCACAAAATTTGTACGCCTGAAAAATCAATTGTAATTTGCTCTCTCCAAACACAAAAGCTCACTGCAGCAGCTACAATAGTCACACAAAGCGTTCCTGTATGTTTATGGAAACCGGACAATATATGCAATCCCTTGTCGGAAATATGAGTCTCGTAACACCATTGGTTAGTTCACGAAAGAGCCAGGAAAAAATATCACGAAATAACCACTGCCACAAAATTACCAATGTTTATCCTACCCAATATATTTAATTGATACTGATTTTAAAGTATCAACTATTGAATAAATTTATAAATATATTTTACTAATTTACTACCACAGAAATCAAATAAAACATAAATCTAATCGACATGAATATCGTACTCGAAGACAAAAGTCTTCTTTCCCATTAATTGAACCTAAATGTCATACAAGTGCAGCACTTAAACATGGTGCTAGTTTCGGCGCAAGACTCTATATTAAAATTACAAACTATTTTCCAAATTTGAAATATTTTAAAATTGAACCTTTTAAAAAAGAAAATTATAAAATTATTCATCATATGTAATACTATGAAATGTGTCTATTTTTTACCTTTTTATTTCTGTCGACTATATTCATGTTTTTATTGAATATCACTGGCTTCTGTCTGATTATCAATTTATATTAAATTGTGTTTTTCTCTCTTTTTCTCTTTCTTCTCCTTTTTGCTCTTGTGAGTTATTTATAAGTTTGAATTAAGTTACTTACTGTATTTAGTAAACTGTCTTTATAAATGTTTTGTTATATTATTGGCTAAGACCACACCGTACGCGAGCCTGGGTCTCACGGTAGCGGCTAGAAACATTTTTGTTTTATAAATTTCATTTGTGCTCGACCATGCCGAAATGCAGTAATTATACACCTGGTAGCAGCCCTTTAATGGACCTCATTAAAGTACACCTATTCATTGAAGTTCAGGTGTTCCACCAATCAGAAAACACCATTGTAGCAATATGAAAGCGCAAGTATCGATTATTCTCGGATATGCGATCGAAAGACAACTAGCGAAACGTCACGGAGGCTGGAAATCCAATACTTTCGCAGAAGGTTATGTTCTGTTACTACAATAATTAGCGTTAATTGTAAATAACATTCAAATAAATTCAATTTGTCATCTCGTTTTTCAATGTCTAAATCAATTTCAAGGTTATATCAAGATTAATGTTTATTTTACTCTCTAGATTATATCAAGGTCAATGACATTTCTTTCTTGGAAAAAATTAATACTTTCGCGTCTGCGCACATTTCACAATTTATGAGATATTGCACAAGGTCAGTTCCGCTCCCCAGTCAGATAAGAATAACATGAATACTTATGAATAATTTCAAGTTAGAAATATGGTCGAGCATAAAAAGTCGTATGAAACTTGCCTATAATGGTAATTAAGACGCAAGGTATGCAAATTATGAAACTCGCTTGCGCTCGTTTCATAAACATACTCGCGTCTTAATTACTACCATTATAGGCTCGTTGCATAATGTACTATTGTACTCACTTTGAATGAATGAATGAATGAATGAATGATGCTTAATATATACATATATATATATATATATATATATATATATATATATATATATATTACTTTCATGCTTGCAAGAACGGCAAGAATTCTCCCGATCACAAACTTTGATTTTTTCAGGAGAGAGTTAATTACATATTATATAAAATTAAATTCTGTATAAAAGATCTCAATAAATTATAGATAATTAAGCTATTTTGGTTATTTTCAAGTACGTTCGAGGTATCATCTGCAGGTCCACTGTTACGGTAATGTGCAATGAAATAGGCATGATTACTTTTATAGCTTCCTGGATATTTCAATTTATAATACGAGTACATATCTATCATATAAGAAAATAAATTTAAAAAATAATAATTATCCTGTAATTTCATTATTACAAAGAAAATAGTCGAAGCGGGAATCGAACCCACGCCCGAGAACTCTCTGAAGCAGTTGGCAAACGCGCCCGTGGCTAAATGCGTTTCTTACGAACATTGGAAGGATATCGGCTTATTCATCGTAGACGAAGTGACGATATACGAGAAGAATACAAATAGGATGTTAGTAATTGTAGAATGAGGACCTATCAGATAAAATGTCGAGCGTGTGGAAAGAATGAATGAAGACCGACCCAAAAGAGTAGTTTTGGACTACCACCCTAGATGCAGAAAGGACCAGGCACGCTCATGTAACCGAAAGATAGAATAATTTTAATGATATTTTAAACTTTTAAGACTATACTGCAGATATCTATCAATATTAATGTATATAGCTTCAAGTTTGAACATTTCAATGTAAATATTAATTCAATAGATAACTTGAACCCGGAACAGGCCAGGTGCCTATCTTTTGTGTTTGGTGATGATGATTATGAAAATGAACTACTTTAAGTTGAACTCACACTTCTTCAGGAAGTTCATTAGCTAGAACTTAGTTTAAAGGGAGAGGATGGTATTTTTTGGTGAAAAATGAGTAAATTTTCAAAAAAAAAAAAACAATCTTTTAAATACTCTGTGATATGTGTGGAATGCATAGCATAACATTTTGTGAGTATTTGTGCCCTTATCGGATGTTGAGTCGCCACTTTCAAACTTCCTGCGTTATGAATTTTTAAATCACTCGCCCCCTTTTATTGTTGTTTCCGGTAAATTAAATTAAAAAAAATTGTTTTCTTTAAAATACATTTTGATATATGTGGAATGCATTGCACAATATTTTGTGGATATTTGTGCCCTTATCGGATGTTGAAACGTCATTCTTAAACTTCCTGCGCTATGGATTTTTAAATCACACGCCACATTTTATCGGTTTCCGGTAACTTCATTCTTTTGCTACATTGCCAGACAAAAATGGATATAATTTCTGAACTATTAAAGTTACATGCATGAAATTTAGAACACACATTCTTTAGACTATTAGGAAACTTCTCTCTTAACAGAATTTTGTGGATTAATTTCATTTTAAAAATACGTCCGTTTGTTTGCAAGAAAGGAAATCAGAAAATTGTTATTAAATTTTAATTGTTTATTTTACAAACGTAGGGACTAATATCAAAATTATGTTAAGACAGTTTGTAGAACATGCTTTTGCAAATATATTGCAAAAAACTGTTCGAATCTATCTCTAAAAACGGTTTAGATATACCGGTTTTAGTACAATCCTGCATTGGGTATATTTTTTTCAAATCTGGACCCCCAAATAATTTTTTTTTTCAAAATATTTATATTTGGTTGAGTTGCTACAGCTATGAGCTCTCTACATACAAAAAATTAATATTTTACACCAAATAGGAAAAAAGTTAAAAAAATACCATCCTCTCCCCTTAAATAACAACTGTTGCAATTAAAATGTACAAAAAAATACGTGTCACTTCACAAAGTACTCGATATTAATTTTTATTGTGGTAATATCCTTCTCTTCATCATGTCAATGAATCTCAGCTACACACAGTGAAATATATGATTGTAGCAATTTTTTAGGTAATTATTATTACAGCACAAAATGATGAATTTGTAATTGCAGTTAACTTACATGCGTGCTTTTCGAAACGTTGGCAAGGAAACATATCTCTGCACAATTGACTGATTCAGAGAAACGGATCCGATTTCAAAAAACAGTTGACAGAATATGGCATTCCAAAAAGTCAGTCTTACATAAGGAGAAGCACTAAATCTGAAAATTAAATTTATATTATATTATAATTCAATAAAGTCTCAGAAAAAATATATTATCCTAAATATGTCCTTAAGCATGGGTAAATATTTCAAAGAAAGCAGTTAAATGGTGTTAGAATGTAATGAAAATTTGTATTTTGATCAAGTCCTAAAAGCTGTCGATTATAACATAACTCAAATAAAAGAGCTACTATAGAAATATACATTTGTGATACAATAAGTTACATTGGAATTCTATGACTTACATATCCAAAAACATGTAAAGAATTAAATTCTAATAAAGCCATTTCTAACAACACATATCTGGAAACAAATTCATCAACCCATAAAACAATACAAAGAAGGTAGAAAGAAGGCTATGTGCAAAATGTAATCTTCTGTAATTGCGATCTTAAATGCCATCTTTAATACTGGGTGAACAGTACAGAGCAGAACACGGCCTCGCGCGGCCTTGAGTCACCCACCTCCGCGCACATAGCCGGCCGGCCGTCAAATCTGTTCTGCTCTATACTGTTCACCCATTAGTAGTAGCAGTAGCAGCAGCAGCAGTCTGTACTCACTCAAAAAATCGTATCCTTCCTCCGGCTTCGCTCCTTCGCCATACAGTGTCCAGTCCACCCACTTGTTGAATTCCGATTATGATAACAGCCAAACTTGACATGAGCATCATTATTCCCTGCAGTAAATCTGTCCATACAACAGCTCTGATTCCACCCTGAGTATGATAATATCAATGTAATTCAGATTGTAATGGTTTAAAAAAATATTAATAAATGTAATGAGTAATAAATGTAATGGTAAAGTATGAGAGAAAGAATTATGATTTGCGTCTGAGAATGGCGGGTGTACTTCGAAGGAAATCTTTAAAAAATATATTCAAAATTTGGATTTTTCTGACTTATCTTTTTGTAAATGTTTTTGCTGATGCTGTAACATGATGACGATCGAAATACTTTTAGATCTGATCAGGAAATTCGTAATTTTAATAGAGGACATGAATCAGATTTGAGTCTACCCTCCGTTAGTCTCACTAGTTACTAGGAGTTAACTATTCATGTATTACAATATACAATGCACCGACGAAGTAATTATCTTAGAGTTTTAAATGGATAAAAGTAATATTTAGAACAGAATTAGCGACATTTCTCCATATTCATACCTTCTATTCAACTTATGAATTGTTCATGCTTGCAAATTAAATTAATAAAATTACTTTCTATCTTTATAATAAGTGTATTTAGTTTTTTATTTGTTTCACGTTTTAAACCCTTGAATTCTGAAAAAAGAAATTATGGAACACAATCAAATAAACGTAATAAGAATGAAAAGAAAATATAGTAAGAACAAAAATATCTTGCTTACTACTTTCAGTAAGTTTGTCATTGTCTGTACTCACCGCAATGTTTTCTACTTAATTTCTTGTCCAAAAACCATCCTGTACATTTGAATGCGTTCGCTATTGTGGGAACTCCCGAACCTTTAGGTTATTAATACCTCGGAAAACGTATTGTTTGTCTTTCTTGTGTTAAATTTTACATTACCTCGTTAACATGTTTCACCCTCCTATGGCGTATACAAACTCAAATGCAACACCTGCACCAACTTCTACATAGGACAGGCAGGCAGATCATTTCAAACACATCACAGCCATAACAAAACTACAAAACACTTCCACATAAGCAAAACACATCACAAATGCTAATCACTCCTACAGGGACATCAAACAGACATAGAAATTCTACACATTCAACCAAAGAGCCAGAAACTAAACACACTAGAACAATAAGAAATATATAGTCACGCAAAAACACACCCAAATGAAATTCTCAACACACAACTCAATTTCTTCTGTCAGATGCGTTTCCAATTCACTGTGGGCTAAAGCAAGGAGATGCACTATCACCTTTACTTTTTAACTTTTCTCTAGAGTATGCCATTAGGAAATTCCAAGATATTGGAATTGAACGGGTTACATCAGCTGCTTGTCTATGCGGATGACGTGAATATGTTAGGAGAAAATCCACAAACGATTGGGGAAAACACGGGAGTTTTACTGGAAGCAAGTGAAGAGATAGGTTTGGAAGTAAATCCCGAAAAGACAAAGTATATGATTATGTCTCGTGACGAGAATATTCTACGAATTGGATATTTAAAAATTGGAAATTTATCATTTGAAGAGGTGGAGAAGTTCAAATATCTAGGAGGAACAGTAACAAATATAACTAATACTCGGGAGGAAATTAAACACAGAATAAATATGGGAAATGCCTGTTATTATTCGGTTGAGAAACTTTTATCATCCAGTCTGCTGTAGAAAAATCTGAAAGTTAGAATTTATAAAACAGTTATATTACCGGTTCTTCTGTATGGTTATGAAACTTGGACTCTCACGTTGAGAGAGGAACAGAGATTGAGGGTGTTTGAGAATAAGGTGCTTAGGAAAATATTTTGGGCTAAGAGGAATGAAGTTACAGGAGAATGGAGAAAGTTACACAACACAGAACTGCACGCATTGTATTCTTCACCTGACATAATTAGGAACATTAAATCCAGACGTTTGAGATGGGCAGGGCATGTAGCACGTATGGACGAATCCAGAAATGCATATAGAGTGTTAGTTGGGAGGCCGGAGGGAGAAAGACCTTTGGGGAGGCCGAGACGTAGATGGTAAGATAATATTAAAATGGATTTGAGGGAGGTGGGATATGATGATAGAGAATGGATTAATCTTGCTCAGGATAGGGACCAATGGCGGGCTTATATGAGGGCGGCAATGAACCTCCGGGTTCCTTAAAAGCCAGTAAGTAAGTAAGTACAACTCAATTTCAGAACACACACACTCTTTTACTCCACATTACACTACAGTAACACACTCCCACAGGAAAAACACAAACAAAAGGCGCCAAGACCAGCGACAACCAGTTCTGAAGATGGTTGATAACAGGCTGAAACATGTTAATGAGGTAATGTAAAATTTAACACAATAAAGACACACAATGCGTTTTCCGAAGTGATATAGTGTTAAAATTTGAGTAATAGGATGTATTATTAATACCATTGAATTTCCAAGTGAATATATAAGTTTACATATTTCAAAAAAAAAAAAAGAAAGAAAAAAGAAATAAGAAACTGTGCTAACACTGCAGTTACAAAGGATAAGAAATTAAAATAAAGTCGAACAAAACAAAATCCAAAGTAAATTTACAACTACCAAACGACTTTACATTGTGAATGTACTTAATTTCTATAGTGTCTTGAAGACACTCTACATTATAAAGATTACAATGTCTTTAATACAGAAATGTCTTCGAAATATTTTTTGATTGAAGGAGGTGTGGAAAATAGATTACAAGAATTAACATAAATACTGTAGCCTGCTAACTCTTGCCTCTTACGGTTTCGCATTTGGCATTCAAATATTAACCGTTCAAACGACTGTGTAGAATATCCACAAATACGTGAATAAGCATTTGGCGGCTGAATTCTGAAGCGCTGAAAATACGATTTGAATTTGTCGTGACCAGCCAAAAATTGTGTTGTAACTTATCGAGTTTAATATAGGCTATTCATAGTTAACCTAAGTCTAATCCGTGACGCTACAGCCCATGAAGGACCAAGACCGACTACCCGGCTGCTGGCCTCACGTCCACATGCCGAAGCAGAGGTGTAGGATAATCCAACCAGAATGTAGGTATCTTGGATTAGCACGATGATCCTCTCAGCCGTTATAACTGGTTTTCGAAACCGGATTTCGCTACCTATCGTAGCTCCCCAAGTGCATCACGATGCTAGTTGGGCACCGGTCCCATAAACTGGCCGAAATTTCATGAGAAAATTTCTTCCCCCATGAGGACTCAAACCAGCGCGCATTCCGTAACGCGAGTCCTAGGCGGGATACCTTAGACCTCGACGCCACGTTGCGGGACGACATACGTCTTACTGTTGATTAAAATACAGCCATTTCGTCATTTTGACGTTTACGAGTGTTTGACTAGATAATAAAATTATCTAATGTGACACATTTAAATGTTTTAAACAAAAATAACTGGATATTTAATATATTCACATTCGCTATCAGAGCATGCAGCCGTCTTAGCAGGAGGATTGGCTCGCTTATTTTTTATATTCTATACATGACAAGGAACCTAAGTCTGGTAGGCCTATAACCTAAATTCCAATATTATATTGTTAATTCAAATTTTGCTTCGTATGTATAATTTTCTTTCAAAGGTAATAACGTTTCTTTTTGTTTTCTATATTGGCCAAGTTAAAATCTTGCGAAATTAAAATGATGAATCGAGTACCCTACTGTCATTCATCTTCTGTGTTATCGATAAGAACTTTGATATCTGCGTACAAGAGGTTATGTAAGTCATTATTACTATGGAGATAGCTGGGATGAATGTTTTCCGAGCTAAGAGGCAGTGTTGTACTGGCGATATTACCTCCAGACATTTTGTCTACAGCTGCAAGACCACGGCTTCGCCCAATTGACGCCGGACGCGAAAGTCTACGTTCGAAGATTGTGGAGATGATTATATTTCCATGAACTTTTAGTCTCCAGTGTATAATGATGGCACTAATATAAATGTCAAACAAGAGAGGTGATAAAGGGTAGCATTGTCGGACTTCACAATTTATAGGTTTCCAATCAGAAAATCCTGCTCTTTATTTTTACTGCTATTACATTAGATTTCAGATTGGAAAAATTTATGTGTTATTTCATTTAGAGTTTCATCATTTGCTAACATTTATAATAACTTCTTCCTATCAACATGATAAAATCCTTTCTTATATTAAAAAATGCCATATGGGTTAAGTTATTAAATTCTTTATGATTTTAAGATTATAGCTTTAAGGGGTTAAGTACAGCTTACAATATTAATTTTTTTTTGGAAATATTCAACTTTTTTCCCTCCATTATTGCATCTTGTACAATTATGAAAATTGGTATGTGTAAAACACTGACCTTCTGCAATGTGAAAAAAAAAATCGATTTAAAAAAATACTTATATATATTTTTTCAAAATTCAAAATGTGCAGTTCACTGTGCATAATTCATAAACTTGTTAACCTTTTCATATTCTCTCTCTCTCTCTCTCTTTTATTTTATTGCTGGAATTCATGTTTAAAATATCCTACTCTTTCAACTATATTCCTTAATAAATAATTTTTTTTTATTTTGTGCTAGAAGAAAATACTGATATTTGACCATTTTGTAAAATGAATTTATTTTTTTGTGAGACAATCTATGAAGGATAGAGAAGTCATCTTGCATCGTATTGTAGATATGACATTAATTAATACACACAAGAAATTTCATTACAGAATGTTGGATAGTTGTTGAGTTATGTGGGAAACACTTCATCATTGCACAGTGAACTGAATTTTGTAAAAAGAGGTGAATAATTCTTTTAAATCGTAATTTTTTTCATATAGCAGAAGGACAGTGTTTTACACAAGCTAATTTTCTTTATTGTACACAATACAGTAATGGAGGAAACAAATGTTGAATATTTCCAAAATTTTACTGCTGTAAGCTGTACCTAACACCTTAAGGTGAAATAGCCATAAGCACAAGAGCTGTATTTTCGGAAATGATTTTGTTCTTTGCCAAGTAAATTCTCATAAAGATTTTATAGTATTCTAGCTATAATACATGTAAATATTTTAGCTTATATAAAGTTTTGAGAAGACATTCCTTTATAATTGTCACAATCATTCAGTTTTGTACGTAAAATTAGTTTTTGGTCCTACAGAATTTATCTGTTATGGTAACATTTTCAGGTTTGTATTTTTGAAAATTTGTATGACAACAGCTTTCTGCCAGGATAGTAGCGAATATTCTCCTGTCCTTATTATGTTTAGTAAATATAAAATCTTTAATTTAAGACTCTGACTTTAACATATTATGAAATATTTAGTGTTAATGCCTTACCGCGTAGGATAGATATGGCACACACCGGTTTTATATTCATATATCTTAAGTACCTAGTTCTCTCTTTCCTCAACTGATGGCACATATGGTCAAATCCAGTTATTCCTGACAGTGTGCCATATCTGTCTCAGTATGCAGTTTTAAATATATGCTTATATTATAAGTTACATGAATATGAAACAGGTATGTGCCATATCTGCTCCAGTATGTGGAAAGGGATTAAGTCCATCTTCAATGGAAGCTTTATTGTCTTTACAAGGCTTCAGAGCTTTTTCTATTTCTTTTTCAGATGACAGTTTTTTTTTATTTAGGAATTACAAAACAACCTTGAGATAGTGACCATACATTTTTTTAAGTATATTATCCACGTTTGTTTATTAATGACAGTGAAATAAAACAGGAAGTGAAAATTATTTTACTTTCATTTTTTTTAACATTTAATGAATGTTTCGATATCTCAAGAAGATATACGACGAGATATTACTAAACTAAAGCTCCTCACTGAAGTGTGTCCATCTCCACAACAAACTTTCCATCTGCAGAGCAGCACAAGAAATGGACTGTATTATATATTTTGAAATTTATATTTTCAACATGGATATAACTTCAATTTTTAGACTTAACTTAATATAATGCTTCAATTCAAATTCCGTCTTCCATTTCTACAAGCCTGTAGCCTACCTTGATTTAAAACTATAATATACTAAGATTGTTGTGTAAGTAAACTGTTGAAAACTCACCAACATGGTGTATATGATACAAATAACTGAGACAGCTGGGGATGTCACTTCTACTCCAACACCTATAACTGTTAAGAGAGATTCTGTTATAGCGAACAATAAATACATAATTTGAGGGTTTCATATTTTCTTCGTTATGTCAGTTCTACAGCACGCATTCGAGGTCCACGAAAGAGACCTCTAATTGGACGGAGTTACGTAATAAGAGACCAAGCGCCAGAAACCTGTTTCGAGATATTGGCCATTAAAATAAATCTGTTTTTTTTTATAAAACACTTTAGACAAGAAGTATTATAACGTTCATACTATTACAAAAATTTCACAGATAATACCAAAAAAGGCTAACCGATTTTTGATAAAAGACCAGCAGTTGAATTAATAATTCAAAGCAAAATAAATAAATGAATTTTATGCAATAAACGAATTTTTTTTATAAATAGCAGCAAAATTCAGATATCGCATTCTTCAGATTTATGCAAATTTCTTTCTTTCTTTCTTTCTTTTTTCAAATTGTCAGTTGGTCTATTATTGCGTAACGCCATCCAATTAAAAGTCGTCAGCATCCGAAAAATGGTCATGGTACCAGTCAAATATTGTCCAGATGGCGCCCGTCTGTCATTTGGTTTTGTTTGCAATATCTGTTGTAGATTTACGTCTGAATTATCTCTACGTTATTATTGAGGCAGGAAAGGCAATGAGTTTTGCATTAATTCAATTGGTACTCCAGTGACGTTTTATGCATAGAAGACATATCCACTTTTCCTATATGTACGAGTAGAAGGAAATTCATCTGATCCCTCCTTACATATTTTTTTTTTTTTTTTGCACGATCGTGTTTTTGTTACATTTGCACCTGTTCTTGACAGGCCTTGTAAGTTGGATTAATTGTTTTACAACACGCGGATTCTTTGCTAGAGGAATATATTATTGTTGCAGCTCGTGACAACACTAATGCTATTGAAGGACATTACGGTATCAATGAAGTACAGTCATATTTCTTTAACTGTTAAATATTTTATGTCCACGAACATGTCAGAATCATCGCTTTCATTAATCTTTGCCGCTATGATGTATTGAAAGTATTACTATTCCAAGTGGCCTTCATTCCGAATAAGTTACTTCTGATACAGCAATATATCCGAAACCAAATATTCTCGATTCCGAAATGGAAATCCCTACAATCGTATAAACAATATTACTTAATCCATTGTTTTTCGTTACTTAGTAACAAGATTCAAAATCCGACTTAAATTGTTCCAAATTTTTAAGTAGTTCAGCTTTATAATGCAGGCGGGACTTAAAATAATCCCAGAAACCAAATGGGGAAAGATGCTGTTATTGGAAGGATATGTATCTGTCCTCTGTAGTATCTCATCAACTTCCAGAGCTATCGGTTTCGAAACTTTTAAAGCAGATCAAAAAACTGTGGTTAAGGTAACTTGTAAGTTTTAATATTGTATGAAACATATAATAATCTTAATGACTCTTTTTTAAATCTGATGAAAAAAACTGAAAACACTTTCTCCTAAAGTAGTGGAAGGATTTCAATTAATTTCTTTTGAAATAGTCTACAGTCATCATTAAATTTTGGGAATCAGAATTATTTTTCTGTGTTAATCTGAGAATAAGATATTAATTTTTTCGAAATTTGAAAAATTACATTACTTACCTCAGTAATTAATGATGGATTTAAACAAATTTCTTTTTACACAGTGTACTGATATCATTTAATTTTTGTAACTGCAGTATTATTTTCCTGAGTTAATCTGGGAATGAGATATGATTTTTTCGAGAAAATTTGAAAAGTTAATGCAATTTTTTTAATTTCTAAAGTATATATATATATATATATATATATAATATGTAATTCCCAGATTAAAATAGGAAAATAATAATTAATTATTCAAGTTACGAAAATGATAATGATGTCTTTAGAATGTGTAAAAGAAAATTCTTTCAAATCCTCCCTGTAGTTTGTGAGAAAAATTGACACAATATCTCTCTCACTGTTTTAAGATATTTTCTTTTTACAAAATTTTTTTCTAAAATATTTTATTAAAATTATATGTTCGCTAGAAAATTAAAACTTACAGGTTGTGTTCAACATATCTTCCTTAATCCGCCTCAGACATTTCAAATGCATAGCTCTAAATCATAGATGTCCAATTGTAACTCGTACGAGATAACGCCTGGCATAAGCAACCCGCTTCGCATATTCTTTAAGGTCGTTTTCCCTATTTTATATGGAAAGTTATTGATCTTAGCAAAGCATGCTTGACGTGCAATATCTCCTCGTTCTATAGGCGTTTGGACATCCATGCTCTAAATGTTGATGAGACACAGGGGAAAAGTTTGGGCTCCTGTATTTCATAGTAGATTTACATTACCTTTTTACCGTAAGGATTTTCATGATATTATTCTTCGAAATAAATTACATATTTAACAATAACATTGATAGGCCTTCACTAATACAATATTATAGGTTACATTTAATATCTATCACCAGTTAAAGGCGTGTCTTCAATGTTAGCTCTTAGTATTACTCTGAATATAAAATTATTAATGTGAGATGTCTACAGTAATTCGAAAGATTATAATTATAATTTTTTTCTTGGTAATTTGGCCCTTCTGAAGTCCACGAGACTTATGTGTTGTAAGCAAATACATAAATTGTTTGATAGAAAATAATGATTGTTGATAGATTTGTATGTATAATGTACTTATTTGTGTGTCTATAGTCGCTTTAGTTGTATTATGATTCAAACTCATTTTAGACTTCTTATCGTCCCTGTTGCTTGCATGATTATCATGATGCAGCGTTCTCATAAGCACATTTTTGTTTCTCTTTAGAATATAAATTGCCCACAGCTTTTCTTGTTTACGCCTATGTAATTCCATTGTAAACGTTGTATTTACTGTTCTCCAACCAGGAGATCAACCGTGAAAGGAATGTGCTTACTATTGCGTCATCTATTGGAGCGAAGTAGATGGATAATATTATCGTTATAACGTCAGTTTAAAAACCATGCGCTCTCCTGCATTTGTTATTTCCTGTATGGAGAGATTAAAACACCAGGAGATTAGCAGTGGTCTAATTTTGTAACTAGGGTAGTATAAACATGTGTGTATCAATGTTAATGTTTGTGCTGTGAGAGCGAGCCAATAGAGATACGAGTACCCACGTGTGTGACCTTATGACATCTTATGACATCAACATTCATTCACAGCATTACCCCGCTGCGTTTCATCCCGCAGAGACTTTCTCGTGGTTGGAGCACAGTAGTGAAATTTATGTTGAATTTCTTTTTTAGTGTTTTGACTCAGATATTGACATTTTGATTTTCTTTACAAACAAATATATATATATATATATATATATATATATATATATATATATATATAACTTACTTGCCTTGACTAAGTGCCAGCGACGTAACATAAACAGCCATTGACACCCTCAAGATCTGGTCAATTGTAGAGAGAAATGACACTGCTCTTCGTACATGATGATTGAATCTAAGCTCTAAGTACTGGAACACAAAGAAAGAGACATAAATTTCTACAATGACATGCATAAGATTGTTGACGACATGGTGTTTTAGCAGAAGAAGGGCTAACACAAAGAAACATGCTGCCGGAGCTAAATGACTGTTGTCAGCAGTATGAGATGAAGTTAAATGCAAATAAAACGGAAGAATAATTGAGAATAAAAACGTGCGAATTCTAAATGAGTCAGTTGAACAAGTGCACAGCTTCAGATACTTGAGATATGCTTTGAGATGTATCATGAGGTGCTACCAGGATGTTAAAAGGTTAGTAAAGGAGTTTATTCTGCGGACCTTCGCAATACGAAATAAGGAAGAAACTAGTGAAGTGGTTTGTGTGGAGTGTGGCACTGTATGAGGCAGAAATATGGACATTACGGCGAAGTCAAGAGAAACGACTAGAAGGATTTCAAATGTGGATATGCAGAAGAATGGAGCATGTGAATGGGACATTGAAGGTAAGAAATGAAACTGTGCAAGAAAGAGTGGATGAAGAAAGAATAGCCACATGCTGAATCTGATCAGGAAGAGAAATAGAAATGGGTTGGGTCATTGACCAAGAAAACTGCCTACTGTAGGGTGCCCTGGAAGAAATGGTGAACTGGAGAAAAGATCGGAGAGGAAGAAGATATGAAATGATAGACAACATTAAGACATATGAATCGCAAGGGGAGAATAGGAGGAAAGCGGATAATAGGGGAGATTGAAGAATGCTGGGTTTGCAGTGAAAAATCTGCGCTTGAGCAGAAATCCATGAAAGGATGAATGAATGAATTAATTAATTGGAGGATCAAACATAAGATGGTTGCCTTTTAAAGGGAGACTGGGCAAAGCAGATACTAGAGAAGGACAAAGTTAGCCGACAATTCCTCAGTAATTTTCGAAGAACTCGTCAGCCCATTTGAGTTGTGTGGATATAAAGGGAAGAATTGTGACGGTATCGTGTAGGGTTACTGGGTAGCTCAGTCGGTAGAGCATTCGTACGCCAAGCGAAGGGTCCCGGGATCGATACCCAGTCCCAGAACAATTTTTCCCTTGAAATTATTCAAGCCTGTTTTACATGGAGCTTCTACCTGAAAGCCAGATTTGTATAATAATTTCGTTACTGTAGGTACGTTAACAGAAAGCCACAATTAAGTCACACAGAATTGTGTGCACTCAGAGTTGGGTTTCTGGCGTCTTGTCAGTCAATTTGAATTGTGTGGATATAAAAGGAAGAATTGTAACGGTGTCGTGTAGGGGTACTAGGGTAGCTCAGTCGGTAGAGCATTCGTGCGCTAAGCGAAGGGTCCCGGGATCGATACCCGGCCTCGGAACAATGTTTCCCTTGAAATTATTCTACTTCTCTCACAGTCATTTTGTAGAGGGAAGACGAAAATATTTTATCTATGAATTAAATAGGCCTAAAGATAACACGTTGGTAGTAATTAAGTTACAATGTAGCTCTTCTTACCTCATAAATTGAAACCACTTTGAGTTCGTAGAATACAGGCAGGATGAAGTAGTAATTCACCACACCCATGAGCATCATTCCTCCCACATATAGCCAGGACAGAGTTCCGAAAAGATAGATTTCGGACGGCGCTCCCAGTACAGTAATTCCAGATATGTAGCTGAAGATATAGACAAATAATGCTTTACATACTGTAGTGCGTGGTACCTTTGAATATGATATAATATTAATGTAAACTCACGTAGTCTTGGAAAAGAATAAAATATGATTAAGTTAGAATAGTAACTCTGTAACTGGAAGTTACATGCAGACAGAATTAAAGAAACAAGACAATCCAAGTTGGCATATTAGTATTGGCAGTCGGAATTCCGAGATATAGAAAGACATGAGAAAGACGTAGAATTTGATGTGAATTCGGTACAGGCGATTCGCGTAGTGTCTGAAATACAGCACAAAGGAAATAAAACGACTTCCAGGTATTAGACCTTCTCTGAAGGTCTTTTTGCAGCTGCCGAACGTACGCAATACATCAGAATTTGTAAATAGTCCAGATGTCACCGTGGTCTGCAAGTATGCTATCATTCAGCAATATTGCTTCTAAGACCTTAAGCTGAATCAAGAAGACAAACACAATTAGGCAATTGACGAATCTTCTTCTGTTCCTCCTTCCTTATTTCTTTTCATTCTTTATTCCTTCTGTACCTTTTTCCTCCCATTCTTTCTCTATTTATTCTGTTCTTCCTTTCTTAATTTTTCCTTATTTCTTCTCTTTTTTATTTCTTCTGTTGCTTCCTTCATACTTCTTTCCTTCTTTGTTTGTCCTGTTCCATCTTCCTTACTTCTCTTCCTTATTTATTTCTCGTACTCCTTTCTTCTAACTTCCCTATTTTCTTTCCTTCTTCTGTTCTCTTCTTCCTTATTTCCTTTCCTTCTTTACTTATTCTGTCCCTCCTTCCTTACTTCTTTTCCTTCTTTATATCTTCCGTTTCTTCTACCTTACATATTTTCCTTTATTTCCTGTTTCCATTTAATTACTTCATTTTCATGTTTATTTCTCGTACTCTTTTCTCCTAACTTCCCTTTTCTCTTTACTTCTTCTGTTCCCTTTTTCCATACTTATTTTCCTTCTTTACTTCTTCTGTTAACTCTTCCTTATTTCTTTACCTTCTTTATATCTTCTCTTCCCTTCTACCTTACTTCTTTCCTTTATTTCCTCTGTTTCCTTATAGTTACTTCATTTCCTTGTTTATTTTTCTTACTCCTTTCTCCTAACTTATCTTTTTCCCTTACTTCTTCTGTTCCCTTCTTCCTTACTTCTTTTACTTCTTTATTTAATCTATTTTTTTCTTTTTGCGTAGTGTCTTGTTTTCTTGCTATTTTTGCTTATTTCCTTACATCTCTTTCCTTTCACGAGATCCTTCTTCTATATTCCTGTTCGTTTTCCCTTGTCTCAATCCTTCCTTTCTTTCATTGTTTCTCTTGTTTTCTTCTTTGCTTTAGTGTAATCTCTCTTTTTTTCGTGCGTTCTGTTTAGTTTTAGTCTTGACCATTATTCTCACTGCATCCTACTTGCTAAATATTAACCCTACATACCTACTGTAGCTGGAAATTAAAAGGAATACCTTACACTGATTGAATTGAATAATCTGGTATGTTAATACTGATTTACTAAACAATTTCATTAGCCACAATTGGTAATACAGTCAACTCTGGATATAGTGAACTCGGTTATAGTGAACATTCGGCTATAGTGAACCTAAATCATTAGGCCGGGTGCACACAGAATCAGACGCGGCGCAGCGCGGCGCGGCGCGACGCTACGTTTTGCTTTACAACGCCTCGCGACAGCTTAAAACTGTCTGCTCGCGACAACTGATTTGCTGGCTGTGGGATTGGAAAACTGGCCTAGGCTAGAAAATGTCATAAATAAAAGTGGACTGTCTATATGAAAAATTCTATTGTATTTACTTATTATTTCCTAAGGACGCTTAATATGCCTAAAAATCTATAGGGGAGAGTCGGGTAGTATCGGACATCGGGCAATATCGGACAGTGCGTTTCTTTCATCTACCACCATGTGGTAGTACCTGAATGACATGGTTACGTTTCTCTATGCGACATCACAGAAACGTAACTATGTCAATCAGGTACTATCATCGTGTGGTAGATGAAAGAAACTCACTGTCCGATATTACCCGTTGTCCGATACTACCCGATTCTCCCCTATGATTGAAGGTCTTAAAATTAAATGTACTGCACAAACGTAATTTTTATGTTTATGACTACTTCACGACTCACATTAAAGAAAAATAATATATTAAATCAATAATGAGTGATAGTATAGAGCAGAGAACTAGGCTTACTACAAATTACACTGGTCAACAGCCATTTTGCGCCAGACATAAAACTAACAAATTCTTACTAATTTAGACCTCCTGAATTTAAAACTGACAAGCAAAATGTTCCATCTAGCGTTGTTTTCGAAATGCACAATATAATTCATTTTCTATGCATTTTAATAAATAAATCACCGTATTTCGTGTGTAACTATTTTGTTTTACAAATGTGAAGACCCATTATGTGAAAACAATATTAGTATAAGTAGGCCACCATGTTAGAAGCACTTGTAGAAAGGGAAATTATTTTATTGCCTTTCTACGAGTCTATTTGGAGGGGGGAACAGGTTCGTAGTTTGAATTCGCTTGAGTTTACCTGATTTTACTTGAGATGTGTATTTCTTTCACTGTGAGCTTTAATTACATTACACTAGTTTATATTTTGCAATAGACCACCCTGTCAAAATCACTTCTAGAAGCGGAAATTGTTTTATTGCCCTTTTCGGTTCCATTTGGAAGGGAAGAAACAGGTTCGCCGTATGAAGTCGCTTCAGTTTATCAGGAGATTTCCGTGGAGTTAGTATTCCGTGTAAGACGTGTATTTCTTTAAAGTGTGCTTTAATGATAATATTCGAAGTACGAATGGTTTATATGTGCGGATTTGAAGGTTGTAGCATTGCTTTTTGGAATGCATTTAGGCTACACAATATTTTGCTGCTTTGTGAGCGAATGGGACAGTCGCGCTAGAGATAAGCACATATAAAATAAAACGACAATTACTAGAGCCAGAGAAGAAAAATAATAAACATCAACCCCTTGTACCTCAAAGTAAAGTAATTTTACCCCCTTTACACATTAAATTAGCGTTAATGAAGAATTTTGTTTAGGGGATGAATCATAAAACTGAAGAATTTAAACATATACAGGAAAATTTTCCTGCTTTTAATAATCCGTGGCTCTACAGCCCGTGAAGCAGAGGTGGACGATCATCCAACCAGAATGGAGATATCGTGTGGTTAGCACGATGATCCCCCAGCCGTTATAGCGAGCTTTCGCAACCGGATTTCGCTACGTATCGTAGCTCCCCAAATGCATCACTATGCTGGGGGGTGGGCACCGGTCCCACACACTGGCCGAAATTTCATGAGAAACTTTCTTCCCCCTTGAGGACTTAAACCAGCGCGCATTCAATAACATTTCCTGCTATTAGTGATTCAAAAATAAAAGAGGGAATTCCAATGGCCCACAAATTAGAGAAATAATGAAGGACAATCACTTCCAATCTTTGTTGGAAGGAAAAGAGAGATATGTCTGGATTGCATTCAAGGAGGTTGTATTAAATTTTCTGGGTAACTGTAGAAGTGAGAACTATGAAGAACTTGGAAAAATTTACTGTTGACGTATGAAACTATTGGTTGTAAAATGTCCCTGAACATTCACTTCCTTCACTCTCATCTTAACTTTTTTCCCGAGAATAAAATTGTGGCGATTTGAGTGATGAGGATGGTGAGCGCTTTCACCAAGACATTTCAACTATTGAAAAAAGATACCAAGGACAGTGGAGTACCAATATGCTAGCAGACTATTGTTGTACTTCAGCTCGTGATGTACCTGATGCCCAGTGTAAAAGAAAATGCAGAAAAAGAAAGCTGTAATCTTCTGAACAGTGAATATTTAACCTTATTGCCATTATATAAAGCAATATTTTTAATAGATATAAATTCCAAAATTTCTCAAAAACCGTAACCAACACCTGTTTTCTATTGTCTTATTCGTATTCAGGAGGCTCAAATTATACAGTAGCGTGCAAATTAATCCGAACAACGTAATTACTTATGCGAAAACACTCAAACGGGATCAAAAAAAAGGATCTGAGACATACCTCAGTAATCTATGTGGCCTCCCTTGTTCCTAATAACAGCTCTGAGACGATTTGGCATGGATTCCACTAATTTTCCACAAATATTCTTCATTTCTTCATCGCGAAACCATACACCAATGAGGGCAGAAATCATCTTCTCCTTTGTAGAACAATCCATTTTTTGCATTCTTCTTTTGCAAATTGACCACGAGTTCTCAATGGGGTTAATGTCGGGTGAGTTGCCTGGCCAGGGGAGTACCTGAATATTCTTCTTGTTGAACAATTCTGTAGTTTTTCGAGATGTATGGCATGGTGCCAGGTCTTGTTGGAACATACCTCTGCCATCCGGAAATGATTTTTGCAGCTGGGGTACGATTCTGGTTTCCATTAAGTGAATATATTTGTCAGAATTCATCATTCCCTTGATAGGTATTAATGCTCCAGGCCCTTCATGTGTAAAACAATCCCCAAACATTACTTTAGGGAGGTATTTGGGTGCTTGTTGGAGATGAGCTGCTGTTACTTTTTCGGATCCTTTCCTTACGTAAGAAACACGGTGGCCGTGGACCTCGAAATGAGACTCATCGGAAAAAAGTACATTCTTCCAGTCATTCACTGTCCAGTGTTGATGTAATTTTGCCCACATTAAGCGTTTTTTGCACATAACAGGGTTTAGCAGTTGCTTCTTAATAGGCTTACGAGCCCTTCGTCCAGCTTCCAAAAGCCTATGCCGCACTGTTGTGACGTGAATATTCGCCCCAGTGGTAGTCATTAACTCGCGGGTTAAGTCGACAGCAGTTAGTCTAGGATTTAATTTACTTTTCCTGACAATTAAACGATCATCTGCAGGTGAAGTCTTCCTTTTCCGGCCACAGTTTCCTTTTTTCTTGGGTATGATGGATCCAATCTCCCTGTATCGTTTTATGATCGAATTAACAGTAGCCAAACCGATGTGACATTCTGCAGCAATTTGCCTCTGTGTCATAGAAGAATGCTCTGCTAATGTTACAATTTTAGACCGTTTTCGTGGAGTTGCATCCATTTGTGAACACGACAGAATGTACACAGGATTGCAGTATTAACTCTTCAACACAACTGAAATGCTTATAAGTACAAAACGACAGGCAAAATGTCACATATTATAAAAAAATAATAATGACAGACCTTCAACAATGTAATTACACGTACTACAGATGTCAATTAAGGCGGTATGAGCAGCTGTGAGGCCAACAATGACAGAAAATGTAAAAATATGTCGTGTTCGGATTAATTTGCACGCTACTGTATAAAACATGTATCACATGTCCAGCGCAAAAAAAAAGTTAAAATTTGTTACGCAGTGTTATTATTATTCACCTGGTTCTTTCATCTCATTTGCAATTTTTCACATATTTTTAGAAACCACGTTATTGTCGTGATATTGTTTCAAAGATTGTACAGAACGTATTTTTCCTGTACTAAAATAACTAATTTATCTGCATCGAGTTCCATTATATATAAAGTGCACTACACAACAATAGTATTTTTTGTAGATAATGAAAGCATGCAATCATAGCCACTACTAACGCATGCGCAGTACACTGCAGCTATCATACAGTCTCCTCGCGACGAACTTCAAGCAGTCATTCGATGTTGTCTCTTCGTGTCTCCTTGTGTCTCCTAGCAACCGTCACGTCGCGTCTGATTCTGTGTGCATCGCATCATAAGAAATCAATGGGAGACAAGTACCAACAGACAAAATGTCGCGTCGCGCCGCGCCGCGCCGCGACGGGTCTCATTCTTTGTGCACCCGGCCTTATTCTTGACCCGCATACGTTAAAAAGTACATTACTATTTCCGTTTATAGTGAACCCTCGCTTCGGTTATAGTGAACCTTAAAAATTGAAGTTACCTGAGTTGTATCCTGACAAATTCTTATTTGAAGTCAGAACTTCTTGTATAAAATTGAAAAAAAAAAATGTATTGAGAACAACATTCCAAGTTTCTTACTTCTGTAGTCAAAGGACAAAGGTAGGATTACTAATTTCTAGACAATTTCTAATTCTGAGGTGTACTGTAAATCCAGTGGACGCGTGACGACTTGCCTCACTCCACCGTCGAAGAGTTGACATTCTGTTCTCAGGCACTCTACTGTTATTTCTAATTCTCCACCGTCAAAGGGTTGCCTTTTGTTCTCAGAAATATTTCCATTATGACTGATAGCATCGAAACAACGGAAAATGAAATTGCCTTCGTCATTAAAATGGGACGAACATTATGTCCAGAATATAAATTAAGATAAGATTTCGATGGCTTTCAAACTCCATCAACCCCTCCCAGTTTCCATTAAGTGACCCGTGAAATTCCAAGGCTGAGTACGCAGTCACACCTTAACTGCGTTTGTCATTTCTACCTGATCAGTCTGTTTCTAGTGTTCCAACAGTGAATGTACTATATAAAATTATCAAAGCGTAAAGTGGTGTGTTTTCTTTGGAAGATAAGGCGAATTATTATAAGTGCCATTTAACGCGGTCTTTTGCAAGCGGACGTGGGTCGACAGCATAGTTAAAGTAAATCAACTGTGACTAACAGTAGGCCTATACAGTATAATCCATTTCACAAAAATTAAATATTTTATTTTCTTGTTCACAATTTCATTCATTTCTGTCATTTAAGGTTAGAGGAGAGGCACTTCGGATATAGTGGACCTCGGCCATAGTGAACGTAATATGCAAGTCCGCAGAGGTTTACTAAGCCTATATCCGGATTTAACGTATCATTCTCATGGCTCGGAATGTTGAATGCAATATTTAAAACTTAAATAATCATCGTTTTTCATAGATTTTCTTCAGAATTGTCCGCTGAGTGATATTGTCGGATTAAATCTACTAATAATATCAGCTACAAATAAAAAATCGAGTTGGGTTTAACACGACATAATAATTATTTAACCTTGGAAGTGTTACAAACCTGACTGTCATAGAGGCAATTACCGGTGTCACATTCAACTTTCTGCCTCCGTGTAGGTATTCCAGTGGTGTGTTTTCTCTCCTACCCCAGAATCCGAAATAAATGCCAATGAGTGTTGACAAAGACAACATCAGGCTAAACACAGTATAGTCCGCCCATCCCAGGTAGAGGCGCTGTAGTCCATCAGTTTGAACGGATGTAGAATTCATTAAGACCCTATGGAGGAGATGAGTATTATGTTTCAATCGAGTGTTATTGCAGATTATTAAGGTATGTATCCACGTTTAAAATGGGGTTTCTGTTCGAAATTTCCCATCTTTCGTTTTTTTCATAGTATGAAAGCCACATTCTTCTAGTTTCCAAATCTCTATCATTTATGCGCATATTCCGCCCAGAAGTGCCCTATTCGGACATTTAAAGGGACGGGCGCGCACGTGATTCACTAGCAGGAGGCGTGGCGCGAGCTCTGTGTCCAGCGCCAATTTCTTAATTTATTTTTGGTTTAAATCTAGCTTAAATAACGCGGTTTTTGAGTTCTTCACGTAGTACACACATTCACCAACAGATGGTAGGGCCTACACTGTTTTGGTTTGTGTCAACAACAAAGATGTCAGCTTCCATAATTTCAAAGCGTGTGTTTGTTTGTGTGAAGTTTGGCTGCTAATTTCAGTGTGAAAATGGGTTCTAGTAGTCGAAGTGGAAGAAAAAGGAAGAGAAGTTTTCATGGTAACAGGTTTACGAAGAAAACTGAATCTGTAAATAGTAATACTACTGTACATATTAGCGATAGTACTGTAAATAATAGTTCTAGTGTAGGCCTAAATAATAGTAATGTAAGTGAAGTCTGTGGTTCTTCCTACTCTAAAATCTCAAGTTGTGACATAGATAATAGTAATGTTAGTGATAATTATAATGTGATTTTCGACTCAGACTGCCTTCAAAATTTAATATCAGTGTTAGCTTGCCCCTGATGTTTCACATGTGGGTCTGTGACAGTGAATATTTCTGAACGACAAAGATTTGGTTGGAAACTACAGCATTTCCTAACTTGTAGACATTGTGGCTACAAATCAAAATTCTTCCCAACATCAAAAAGGCAAGGGCAAGTTCCAGAAATAAACAGAAGATTGGTATATGCCATGAGATCTGTAGGCTGTGGACATAGTGAGGCTGTTAGATTTTCGTCTATCATGAATTTACCTCCTCCTCCCAATGCAACACCATATCATGAACATACTAAAGCTCTTGCTACTGCCACCACAGAACTAGCAACTGAAAGCATGAAATCTGCTGCTGAGGAAGTGAGAAAATTAAAAGGTATGGAGTGTGGTGTATCTATCGATGGGACTTCGCAACGACGTGGCCATTCCTCTCTGTCAGGTGTTGTGGCAGCAATTTCTGTTGACAGTGGTAAAGTGGTAGATGTTGAAGTCATGTCAAGAAGCTGCGTGGGATGTAAACTTCACTCCCATGAAGGTAAAACATCACCAGCTTATCTTGCATGGAAAGCAGACCACAACAGGAACTGTGCCAAAAATTACAGTGGTTCAGCACCCAATATGGAATCAGAAGGGGCCAAAAAAAATTTTCTCCGCTCTGAGGAAGAGAGAGGGCTCCAGTATGTGGATTTTTATGGTGATGGGGACTCAAAAAGTTATAGGGTACTGGTAGAAACAAATCCATACAATGGAAAAACTATAAACAAATTAGTGTGCGTTGGACACTATCAGAAGAGATTAGGGACGGCTCTTCGAAAACTAGCCAAAGAGAAAAAGTTGGGAGGGAAGGGGAAACTTACGAGCAGCCTCATCGATAAGTTGCAAAATTACTTTGGCATAGCCTTGCGAGGAAATACCACTAGTGTGCAAGCTATGTCCAAAGCAATATGGGCAACATTTTTTCATCTGTCAGCAAATAAGAACCAGCCTTTCCATAGCAAGTGTCCGGAGGGTGTTGACAGCTGGTGTTCTTTCAATCGTGCCAAAGCAAAAAATGAATTGCACTTGTATAAGTATAAGCCAGGGTTGCCCATTGAAATTATGAGAGCAATCAAGCCTGTTTATGAAAGGCTGACAGATCAGAAAATGTTGTCCAAATGTCTCCATGGCCTGACTCAGAATTGTAACGAATCGTTCAATGGCATGATATGGCGAAGGTGTCCAAAAGATACATATGTAGGCCTCGATACCCTGAGATTAGGAGTAATGGACGCCGTTTGCCATTTCAACTGTGGCAACAAAACACAGGTTAATATTCTCAGGAAATTTAATATTAGTCCTGGGAAATATTCTGTTGCTGGTGTAGCTAAGAGTGACATTGTGAGAATAAGAAAGTGCATGATTCAAAGTACACCGGAGCAGAAGAAACGGCGGAGAAGACTCAGGGCAGCGAAGAAAACTCATGAAGACAAGAAACTTCATGAAGAAGGTACTACATATGTAGCAGGAGGATTCTGAAACCTGGGAGTCAGCATGGGGCATGGGTATGTTGAAATTTCACAAATTTTATTTTTTTTTAATATGCTACAATTTTTCTCTAATTAATTGAAAAATATAAACCAAAAATTTAGATATAACTTAATTTTTAAGAAAATAGAAGTTTAAAGTAAATAACGATGCTATAATTTGCAAAAGGTTACCTACTGATAAATTAAGTGATCACATACTAAGTATAAACTTTCTACCTACACTGTTTAACAAAGAAAAGCCGCCGCTTTCAGAATTTCAAAACACAAAGACAACCTCAAAAATTGAAATAATAGTTCCATTCATACATGGCATTAAACCTAATGAAATGGTGAATGCTGTGGTATAAGAATCTTTAACATATCTCTTTAAATAAAAGATGTATGTTCTCCCAAACTTTCATCTTCGTTTATTACAAAAAAAAAATCTCGACTTTTTCAGCATTCAAAACAATATAAAATGCACAAAATATTGAAATACAGAAGTCATTTATATACCAAATTAAAGCTCATGAAATGAGGAATGTTGTAAGTTATGTGGTTTTTGTAATATTGTATGAAAAAATAGAGGAAAAAATTTTTTTCTGATTATTATGAAAATAAACATCTTATTTTTCAGTGAATAAATTATAATTCTTGAACTAAGCTGACTAAACTAATAATCGTTGTTCAACACAATCAGGGGATGAAAACTAACATTTCTGTGCAAAAAGGAACTTGCTAGTGTCATTTGCTGCGGGATGAGAGCGTTTCAAATTTTTTTTTTAATTTTGTGATTATTATTTTTTTTTTAATTTTCAAAAAGCTTAAATATGTATTTTTTAATTGGATTGGTTTAGTTGAAGAACACTAATTGTGTACAAAAAAATTCATAATTTTTGGTTGGAAAATGTGGATTTCAGGACGAAACGTGGATACATACCTTAATATTTCACCTTAAGAATTGTAAACGTAAATTATTCTCATTTTGAAGAAATAAATTGGGACTTTTATGTCAATTTATGCTGTTTGCGAAATGGATCAGGATTTACTTTCTTAGTATTTCTATATATAAGGATAAGGATGTCTTCTAAATCATAGATGATATACGAAGATATTCAGAACATATGGATAGTTTTATTCAGGAATATAGGACATTACTTAAGAATTGTACTCGCCAAACTTTGACGAACTCAGCTCAGGGGAAAGGAGCGAAAGAAGTAATGTCAACATGCTCTTGACGTTTATGTTATGAAGTTGGCCGCGTCCGATAACAGAATTGCTTTATAACAGCGTTTCCAAACATAGAAGGCCTCAGCCCGGGTAAAAAAGGTCAGCTTATCTTGCCGCAAGAGACAACTAGTAACTTCTTTATTTAAAAAAAAAACATCATACTTGCGTCAGTGGCTGGACTAATTCAGGGTCATAATGTGACAACGCCGCATAACTAACAGGCATGCCCCGTATGATTTTGTTATGTCAGCAGAGTGGTATGAGTGAGGTCGTCTAAGATAGGCGAGAACTGTACCATTATTATTGGTAAATGACAGAGAAACTCTGTGCAAAAATACTCCGTATTTTTAAAGTCTCTGACGGAATTCAGTCATTAATAACACAAAAATATTTAAAGACAGCAACTTAGGATTTCTTCATTGCAAATTTTAACTCAGAACGTTTCTCTATATTCCGCTACATGTGGGTAGTTTCTATAGCAACGCCCTGAGTTTGTTCATTCGGAAAAATGGAGATACAGTACAAAACATAATGCATAGCTTGGTATATCATGACGGAATAGAAACTCAAAGAAACTTCAAAATAACATATTATAAGTGATACCCACCATCTGCAAACAGCATGAAGGTTTTTACAAAAAAAATCATGGTAAATGACAGAAAAAGAAGTGGAAGACCTGGAATAATTGTTGAAGATATCGAATGAGTTCGCATTTCATTTGAGTGAAGTTCGAAAAATAATTCATCCAAAGAGTCGCGTATGCGTATGCCACCAAATGTAGCTCATAAAGTGTTAACGTGAGAAGCTTCGGCTTTATATGCATAAATTTTAGTTGTTGCAACGGCTCATACCTGATGACAAGATTTCCTCTTGTGGGATAAGGCGAAGGACTAAGTGTAAACATATCATGTTCCTTACCCTCTATGCACTCTACCCATTTCAGCGAGTGCTGACGACCACTGCTCTAGGCTTTAGTATTGCACACACTGACAAGTCCACCGAGACGAGGCATGACTAACTATTATTATTATTATTATTATTACTATTATTTCTATTATCAGCATTATTATTGATGTCTGTAAAATTTATGTTGGCGCTACTGGACTGTACGCGAGCACGAGCATAATATGCTCATTTTGGGTATCTATTCAAATATACCATTTCAAATGTAAATTATGAATAAATTTGAATTTGAATATTATGAATACATAGCTAATGTACACACGACAGAAAAAAATACATAGTACATAAACATTACACACATATGACATACAAAAATATATTACATAGAAATTACATACGTATTTATCCACATATTACGTGGACGTTTCATACATACGACATAAAAAAGACATTAGATATAAATACATAATAGATATTACATTACAAATACATTAATGTATTTGGATTTGATAGTGAAATATGGGTATTAAGCGCAGATTTTTAAAAAATGAAATGATGGCAGTAGAATTGGCTTAATTGCAAAGAAGTGAAATAATTTAAAAATTGGAACATTTGAGAAGCTAAGGTATTAGTAGAAAGAGAGATAGCCAGGAAAACAAAATTAGAACTGAAATAAAACACTTATAAAGATCTGTACATACTGTATTTCTAAGAATACCGGAGCAAAGAATACCATTTTACTACGTATTGAATAGTTTTCCAGAAAAAACGTGCATTTTGAAATGCATTAATTATGAGAAATTATACAGTAGCATGGGTTCAGATTACAACTTTGATGAACATAATTCACATATCTTATAAAATTTTTATAACAGCACTTATTTCGAAACACTTATAACGGTGGGTAGTACTTGGTGTCGCACCTATCTAATCGACAAACTAGTTCAAAACGTTGTAATTAAAATTTGTGATACCGAAATAACAAAAGTTGGACAGTTTGCAGGGAGTCATTATATGCACAAATATTTCCACTTTCTGTTTCTATCTTGAACCGTTCGAAATAGCTACCAAACTTGCCATGTCCAGGTAAGAACTGAGTAGGGCAAGGTTGCCTAATTCCGTGACATATTTAATAAAGTCTATATTTATGCCAAACTTGTACTAAAAATTTTCAAATAACATCTAAATGACGTTATTTGGACCTTTAGCTACAGTTTTTACAACATTCAGCGTCAAAAGTTTCACAAGTTTGATATAAAATATATGATACTTCACTGTTATACAGTGGCTCTTAAATCCGTGACAGGGATCCAAATTCCGTGATAGTGGCTTCCTAATTCCGTGATATTACAATAATCCTAATTAACTTCTCAGAAAACGAACGTGTATTTGAAAAAAAACTTTAAAGTCATGGTATATTGTTTTAATATGGATTAACCAAGAAATTACAACATAGAAAAAGGGCCTAAGTGACAAATTCCATAGAAAATACTTGTGTAACTACAGGAATGCTTACAACATATTAATATATTATAAACAAAATAAACTGAAAGTTGATTTCAATACAAAATTTAATTTGACTAAATTGAATTATAACACAATTATCTCTCATTATTTATATTTCTAAAACAGCAGTAACTAAGTTAAATATATATCCTATTATTTTGTTGTAATTATAATGATGTTTTCTATAATTTATTTCTATTATTTTTTCCACGAACTATTTTCATTCATAGAATTAATTTTCACAATTTATCATTGGCATCGCTGGTTGAGTGAACCAGGAAAGAGAAATATGAAAATAAATCCGAAAATGAGAAAGCTCCTGTAGCATTGTTATTGTCTCACAATGTTTAAATAATCATACACATTGATTCAGCTGACTAAGCTGACTATAATCTACAGTAGTATATCATTTTTATAGTGCTATATTAATTCTTACCTCAAATATAAAACCAACCTTAAAATCAGTTTTATTGCACAATGGTAATACAAAACCTTCCAACATTCAGACACTATGAAAAAACGTATGAAAACATGTTACTAATATTGAATACAGTAAATTCTATTGAACATCGCTGGGCAATTTGTGGGGATTTGAAAGTAATAGCTTTGTTGCTTGGATTACAAGGAGGTTTTACTAAGTTATGTTGTTTTTAATGTTTGTGGGACAGTCGAGCAACAGCATAACATTATGTAGTGAAGAACTGGCCTATCAGACAAGGTTATATTCCTGTCAGCATAATATTAAAATATTCTCTGCTAGTGCAACGTGAAAAAGTACTTCTTTCTCCACTGCATATGTAACTAGGGCTAATGAAAAATTTTCTGAAAGCTCTAGATAAAAGTGGAGAAGCCTTACAATACTTAAAGACTCTATTCCCTAAAATCAGTGATGCTAAATTAAAAGAAGGCATATTTGTCGGTCCACAAATTAGAAAACTTTTGAAGGAGAGCATTTTTGAGAAAAGACTTAACCCCAAGGAATTACCAGCATGGAAATCTTTTGTATCTGTCGCCAAACGGTTTTTAGAAAATCACAAAACAGAAAATTATCGCCAATTAATAGAGACGTTACTAAGAAACTACAAAAAAAATGGCTTGCAGTATGTCACTGAGGATCCACTTCTTACATTCACATTAGGACTTCTTTCCTGAGAACTTGGGGACTGTAACTGATGAACAGGGAGAGTGATTTTACAAAGATATTGCTACAATGGAGCAACGGTATCAAGGAAGATGGGATCCAGCGACGATTGGCATTATTGCTTGTTTTTAAAAAGAGAAAATTCCAGTTCTCATAAGAGAAAAAAATGAAGATATTTTTTATCTTTCTCTATTGTATTGCACGAAGGGTGGTTTTTAATAGCCTTAATAGCTGGTCAGTTATTAATGTATCAGTTTTATCATATCTAAGCTATCCTTAGGAAAAATGAGAACAAAGTAATTTTTAATAGATCAATAATCCTATTTTTTCAATGTGTCAAGTATGAATGTATAACACAAAAACGTGACGTGTTACGAACTTTTCATTGTCATTTTCGTGTTCAGCGCATGCAAATTAGTTAAGATCAGCCTATTTTATTAATGGTATGGAAAAAAAAGTTCAAATTTGTTGAGTAGTGTTATCTTTCACTGAACGAAAGCTTCTGCAGTCGACTGCTTCTATTCAAAAGGCGGGTAGTCAATAGAATTGAAAAGAAGACATCTCCTGGCATCTGTTAGGTATTTCAAAAACTTAAAATTCAGAGACCACAACTCCATGGCAGTCAATTGAGATTTAATCACGGGATTAGGCACCTTTACCCTATATTGTTACTCACCAAATAACAGTAATTTAACTTGAAAGCTGTGGTAGATTAATATGTAGCACGTGGCGATGATGAAGAAAATGCTATCATAGAAAATATACTCACACGCTATAATAGTTGGTTCAGAACTTACGAGTAAGCACATTAGAGTCAATAAGTATGTTGTGACATTCAGTCTTCGTGTCCGAAAAAAGTGTGGTAAGTGTTGGTGCCTGTTGTATCTATGTTTATCGAGACTAAGGAAACGGTACTTAGGCGATTATTAACAGAAACCGGTTTACAATCGTTTTTCCAGGCTTTAAAATGGATTATAAGAAAGAGAATGTATGTAGAAAGTTGTGATTGACATTGTTTGCAACAACAACGATAAGACAAGTTGCAAGTCGATAGAACACGAACAGTTATTTCTCACACAAGAGATTATTTACTTCAACGTTATACCACAATGTTCAAGTTGACCTTCTAGTAGAACTATGAAACATTTTGCACAGAAGAAGACAAAATTTATTGCCAGAAGTAATATATCTATTACAAAAATACTGAAGCGTACGAAACATTCACATGAAACGAAATTACTCCAGTAAGGGGTACAAAATGACATGTAGATGAAAATATTACTTTAGTAGTCTACGGGTTGATTTCTAAAACATAGACGAAATCGTTGTTCCAAGTCGCATCTTTTAAATCGCGGTCAAGATTTCAATACTTGTGTGATTTCTAAAGCGAAGTCGAGACGCGGCTTGTGAAGAAACCACAGTTAGTGGCTTTTATATATGGATACGCAGCAAAGAATCGATCTTTATTCTTGATCAACAGTCGATATTACAAAGAAATGAATATCGGGATTAATATTTTTATTGAATTGCAGTAGCCTACATTCCTTTGTTCTGAGAGAAGTTATTATTACATTTACTTAGTAATTTACACAACAATTATGTGTTTAAAATATTATAATTAGTAGTATTAGTAGTATTTTATGTGACAAAATTAAAATAAATATTGACCAAATAATTATCAAACCTCGAGCATTTACGATGTTGGTGTTTTATCCTTTGTTCATATTTATTATTAACTAACGTTTAAATATCTGAAAACTCGTTTCCCAGGTGTGGATTAAAATTTCAGTGAAAATTAAATGCATTCTCGTTCTATTTTCAGATTCATCACTGCGTAGAAAGCCTTAAGACCATAAACCTGATATAAGAAACCATGTTTGCTTGGTGATGATAATGATGATGATGATGATGATGATAATAATAATAATAATAATAATACACTAACTGGAAAATATCTCAAATATAAAATTGTAAACGATTTTATTTATGACTTCCCCCTTGAAAAATTCTGCGTACGTCACTGCTTACGAGATTCTGGCAGGCGTCAATCATGAAATGATGCTGAGCGAACTTAAGGGGGTAGGTACAGCTTACAGCAGTAAAATGTTTAGAAATATTCAACGTTTTTTTCCCCCTCCATTACTGTATCTTGTACAATAATGAAAATTGGTATGTGTAAAACACTGTCCTTCTGCTATATGAAAAAAATATTTTTACGACATAAAAAAGTTATTTATATATTTTTTCCCCTCATAACTTATAAACTTGTTAACTTTTTCATGTTCTCCTTTATTTTATTGCTGAAACTCATGTTTACAATATCATGTACTTTCAACAACATTCCTTAATAAATTATATATTTTTTTTATTTTGTGTAATAGAAAATGCCGATATTTGATCATTTTTAAATAAATTTATTTTTTTATCAGACAATATATCAAAGGTAGAGAAGTCATCTTGCATCATATTGTAGATATGACATGCATAAACACACACAAAAAATCACATCACACTATGGTGGATAGTTTTTTAGTTATGTGGGAAACGCTTCATCATTGCACAGTGAACTGAATTTTGAAAAAAAATAAAAAATAAATAAATAATTTTTTAAATCGTAAAAATATTTTTGTCGTATAGCAGAAGGACAGTGTTTACACATACTAACTTTCATTATTGTACAAGATACAGTAATGGACGAAAAAAATGTTGAATATTTCCAAAATTTTACTGTTGTAAGTTGCACCTAAGCCCTTAAGCAGGCGTTACAGTTGACAGCACACATAGAGGTAGGCCTAGGTGAATTATATTCATTTTGTGTGTGCAATCACCCTCTTAGCAGCTTGACATGCTCATAGTGAGTTTGGTTTTGGAGGAACATGAAGTGATGAACCGTCTGTCCGTGCGATCTACAAATCCTTAAAAATCGCCAAAGCAGCCAAGCCATTTTCGGAGGGTAGTTTGTAGTTGTCCCCACTACTACTCTGACAGTCGCGTGGTGGGGCCTCGACGCAGTCCAGTGTTGCCAATTCAGCGGTTTTTCCGCTAGATCTAGCGTTTTTCAGTGTTATTTTAGCGGATAAAATTCATGAAATTTGTATTGTTGATATAGGGACTTAGCGGGTATTTTTAGCACTCACTGCGGCAAAATAATCTAATTTTACATTGGAAATATAGCGGTTTCTGCACGGTTTCATAGGGGATTTTTAAGAATCGAGTTGGCAACACTAGTCGGCACACTGGCGCAGCTAAGTAGCGCGCCTGGAGCTCGAAGTCTGGATGGGCCTGATGTGGATTACCACGTTGCTTGTACACATACGATATCCTGTTTCAAGTTACAACCCTTGTCTTGTTGCCAAGCTACCTTTCAAGTGCATCATTTGCACTGCTCTACGTATCAGCTTACGTTACAATTTCTCGTAATTCCCTTCCATACATATTTCATTTGGAAACTGCCATCTATCACTTGATGCAACAACGAGAGCGATGGTGCTGCCACTTTAATCAGCATAAGGAACTTCATCTTATAAAAATTATTACTAGAGCCCGAATGTTTAGGCATTTATTTAGGTTAAAATAGGCAGGCATATAGGCACTAAAAATAGTAAAAATAGACAGTGAAATAGGCATTTACTATTCATGTAGGCTAACCAGACGTCCCCGATTTCCAGGGACAGTCCCCGGCTTTGAGTTGCTGTCCCCTGGAAGCAAATGTGCCCTTTTTGTCCCTGGAAATTAATTTTATCCCCAGAAATTTTGATTTTGTTTCAATGACATTATTTTTACACATGAATATTTAAGTATCGTGATGAAACGGTTGTGATTCATGCACATTTCTGAACGGTTCTCAGTAAGAGACAGAAGAACAGCAAACACAGTATAAGATTTTCTGCACTCTTCGAGAAGAACATACGATATACCATCTTTGCCTTCATTCGCGTTGCGCGGAAGTGTTAGAACTGCCGCAGCATCCATTTTTAAGTGTTCAAAAAATGAAAAGTTTTGTGACAAACCAACAGGTGAACATTGGTGTGATGTGTTTCAATATTTAAAAAAAAAAATCTATTCTATTTGAAAATCTTCTCAAAATAGTGCCATGAATCATATATCTTTCAGTCAGTAATTCTTCAGTTGAAAGACTTTTCTCCACAATGAACTCAATGTGGACTGATGAAAGGTCAAGAATGAAAATTGAAACAGCTTTGTTACAAGTGAAAACAAACTTTCATTTTTCATGTGAGGAACTTAGTGTGAAGCTGTATGAGAATGAACAGATCCTTAAAAAGATATATTCTTCAGCAAGTACTTGTAAAATGTATGTTTTAGAATTCACTGTCTACAATATTATGTGAAAGACTTCGATACATGCGTCAGTACTAAAATTGAATTCTTAGTGGCCATAATTATGTTTAGAAGTTATGTGTGTTTATTCATTTAATTCAGAAAGTTAAGATAATCTACAAATTTAGTGTGAAAAGTTCTGTAGTTGTAACTACTGTTACATGTAATTTCTGCAACATTTCAACGGATAGTGTCTAGATAAATGTTTGTGGTTTTTCTTGAAATGCCGATGTCCCCTTCTGGATCATAAAAAAATTTGGTCAGCCTATATTCATGGAAACAGACAAAAAATAGACAAATAGTTAATAAACTATCTCATACGGTACTCACTTTCCTTGGTTACATGTCACAATAAGATGCTTTTTTAAATTGTCAACTGTCATAGTGAGCCGCCTGTCAGAGAGAACGTTTTTCACGGTGGAAAAGATCTTTCTACTTCTACTGAAGTGATTGGAGCATATTTAAAACAACTTATTTCAGAAAGACTGTCTCTACTTTCTTTCAGAGATCGGAAAAAACCGACTGTATATTGTCTCAAAAAGAGGGGTGTGAGAATGGATTAGAGACTTCACAGTACGAGTGATTTGTGCGTGCGAGCGACAACAGTAACGGGACCTGGAGACTGGCTTTTAATTCTTCCCTCATCCCCGTTCTTTCGCTGATAAACCCCGAAGTAACCTGAGCCCTGAGGGTTATACTGTTCAAAACATCTTTGTTAAGTGACATAAAAATGGAATCGGTAGGAGGGAAAAGTTTACAACTTCTTGGAAACATATATATTGCTGGAGAATAAGATTCTCAGCAAATCTTTGTGTGAGGTGAATATATATTTTTAATTTGTACAGCCGTTCTTCTTTTTTTTCATATAATGTATGTGCTGTTTATTTTAAATGCATTAAACATATAAAAAAATTACAACGACGTAAAAAGGCTAAGAAAAAAAGGCATTTAAATTTAAAATAGACTACGATAGCTAAAATAGGCAAAAAAGGCAAAATAAAAATTGGGCCTATCGTCCCCAAATGTGTGGAAACATGTTTATCTCTAATAGGTCTTTTATACATACACTCAGTTTAAAAAAGAGATTTTGCCTAACATCCGGGCTCTCATTATTATGACATATTTTCCCACTTTGGAAGTGAAATTTTATATAAACGTTTCACTTTGAAAGAAAATGTAATGTAATAAATTTTGTACAGTCTTATGCACATCATATTTTATAAATATGACACCACATTTTAAAGAAATAAATTGGGAACAAATATTTTTGGCTGTGTGAGAGAATATCTGCAAAAGGGGTAAAATGTATAATGCGAAATTTTGTTTTATCTTCCTTATACCTATTTATATACAATTTTACTACATTTCGAGGAATTTATGTGGTACGCTATAATTAAAAATTGACATTTGTTACACCTGAAACATTGATTAAATATGTTTAAGTGCGAAAGAAATTAATATTTCTTCAGCTGCAGTCAAATACTTATATTCAGTGGGATTTTAAAAATCATTTATAGTTATACATCACATTTAATAGCGTAGTCCCATCGATTACAATGGCTATTTGACATTTGTAGAATCAATACCACATACCGTATTATTCATGCATTGAAAACAGTTCAGCAAATACTAACATATGCAATTAGATAAGCTATTGAATAGTGTAAGCCTCTCATTGTGATGAGATTTCCTGATTAATAAAAACTACGCTATTACACAGATATAGGCGACCGAGTAACTTGGTTGATACAGGAACTGGCTATATAATAAAAACTTCCGTGTTCAATTCCATGTCGTGATAGAAATTTTCTCGTTGCCAAGCCTTCATAAAAACGCAAGAGTCTGCTAAGCTTCCTCTCAATTTCTGTACTGGCTCTTTCTTGAAGTAACAGATGGGCGGAGCGTGGTGCTGACCACACCACCTCATTCCAGTAAAGAGATCATAGAAATTGAAGTTGATGATTTCCCTTCTAAAAGCTAAGCCCTACGTATTATATTAGGACACAAACGGCAAACTGATCCTGTAAAACAAATTGACCCTTAAAGTAAGCACAGTGCATTTCCCTTTCAGTTTTTCAGTAAAAAAATCTTGGCATTCACATGGATAATAATCTAAACTGGGACATGTAAATCGCAGAAACCTGCAGAAAAGTAGATTCTATTATCCATATGCTAAAAAGGATAAATGTTCATCCTCTTTCTTGCTTAAAAAAATCCCTCGTGCAGACGCTTGTATTGCCCTATTTTGACTATGCCGACATTTTACTGACTGACCTTTCCAACGCCAACAAAACGAAACTTCAACATGCTGATAATTTATGCGTACGTTTTGTAAGCAATGCTCGCAAATATGATCATATTACCCCATCCCTGGAACCAATAGGTTGACTTAAACTAGATAACAAAATAAATATACATTCACTTCTCTTTCTCTTCGAAATATTGAACTCTTCTATTCCTTCGTACCTGTCGTCTCGCTTCACTTACCTTCCTTCCCACCATAATCTGAACACACGCTCTCGCCATGAAACAATACTAACAATACCATCCAATCGCACTTCCTCATACTCATCCTCTTTCACAATAGCCCTGCCAAAACTCTGGAATTCTCTACCTGCCAACATTAGGGACTGTCGAAATATAAATTAATTCAAACACAAACTTACTAGGCACTTGGTCAGTAATTGAGACTCGTTCAGAGTGGTTTCTTGTAAATAGTTCTCTTATTCTACCAGAAAATATTTCAATATTTGGTAATTTCATCACTATATAATTTTATTCTTGGTTTAATTTTTACTTAGCTAAAAAAATATATATATTTCTTTGTTCTTAACTTTTACAATAAACCGTCTAGCCTTTGTTAATCAGTTAATCTTTTAGTACTTTAATTTTTATTGCATTTGTAGATGTAATATTAATTGTAATTATAAATTTAATTGTATTCTTAATATTGTAGTTGCAATCCCCTGCTAGAGGGAAAGAGAAGGCCTGATGGTCTTATCTATACCAGGTTCAATAAATAAATAAATAAATAAATATATATATATATATATATACTGTGATATATAATATACTATTCCCTCCCAGGAAAAAAACATATATCTGCATTCTCCTTTCCCACCAGAAATAAAATTCTAAAAGATAAAAGTTCAGTTCCCATCCCATTTAAACCGTAAATATTGACAATCAGTAGGCATTTTCCTGCGTTCAATTGTTATTCAGCTTTCCGTCTCACTTACAGAATGTAGACAGACACTAGTCAAAATAAAATAAATAGCATTGATCTGCACTTATGATGTGGTTAAGCGTACTGAAACAAAAATAGACCTATCACCCATAGCCGAATGCTAATGTCATTAGTCCGGGTATTCTGGCTCAGGCCGTACGGAGATACGGTTAGTTGATAACAGGCTATATTGACGTGACGTCATGTTTGGCGCGTGACACATACTATCAGGGAACACTTGCATCTTGCTCGTGTCGCAGTGAAGTTTTTCTGAAAAACGGTCCTAGGCAGCAGATTTTTTTACAGCTCATGAACGCATAACTTGACTTTATGCTCAATCAATGGCGTATGTTTAATTTATATTCTTACTGAGAAATATTTTTCCCTTTGTATATATTTCAACGATTTTCTGTCGGTAAGTCTACACTTCCCCCTGTAACATTTTGGAATTTTATCAGATTTCATAAACCTTGTTTCAGTAGCCTGCACGTAAAACGTCAAAATAAACAGTTCGTGATAATACAGCATTATTAATTAAATAATAGGAGAGGCAACTTCATTTTTATGTAGAAACTAAACTTTCGGAAAATAAGCGTTAAAGTAAGACATGGATATAATAAATAAGATACTGTAACTTTATTTCAACTCAACAGCAATGTAACTTTATTATCTGAACAATAGGATTTGCTCTCCACACAGTAACTCAGTATTCGTTAGTGCACTCCACTGACGACAATGACAATTTACTTGGACTTTACTTACAATGAACTGTTAATCTTAACTAATATTTACAAAGCACTATTTACAACACAGAACGGTCAGTTCTCAGTTCACAGCTCGTTTGTCTTGGCTAGTTCTTCTAGCTCAGTCACTCGCGTTCACAGAATCTCGAACCACAGACCTTCAGAGACGATCCGCTGAACTTCGAACTCAGGTCCCCCCAACTGCGGTCCACTGCACTCGAACTCCGGGCTTCAGGCTCCACAGTTACGGACACAAGTCAAGTTGCGCTCTGGTCTCGAAGCTGGCTTCACTGCTACACAAGACTGGCTTACTGACTGACTGACTAAACTGAACTAACTACTACTCAAGTTCACTCGCGTCTCTTCTTTTATAACCCAAACCATAGTTTCTGGAGAGTACGAGTTCTCGATATTTCCAAGCGTGTGTCCATTCTCGAATCATCTGGATTTCCACTTCGACGGACTTCTCGGCCTCTCTAGGCAAGCAGAAGAGGCGCGCGCAACCTCTTCTCTCTTCTCCCCGCCGCGCCCCGTCACCCAGTGCTCCGTGGAGCCCGTGTCAATTCACGCGCGACCTGCTCTCTTGCGGGACGCTGGTCGTGAGTTCGAATCTCACGTCGCTGTCACAATACTACCACACCTTCTCATAAAAAGGAAATATTGAGATGGATATAATTTTAGTACAATCATAATATGTGATATTCAATTTTAAACAGGAAAAATCAAACAATAAGGTGGAAATATTTCAGATCAAAATTTTCTGTCCAAAATACGTACATTTGTGAACAGTGAGTGTTAAAATTAAAACTTATAATTATATCCCTTCTCACAAAATTGAAAATAAAAATGATTGACTACAATTTGACTGTAGCCATATGTGATGTTTCATTTTGAAGGAGAGCGTTCACCGCTGTGGAGTATCTGTTAGCATGTCTAACTGTGAAACGAGCTGGTCCGGGTTCGAATTCTGATATGGACAAGTTACCTACCTGAGGTTTTTCCGTAATTTTCCCTTAACCCATTAAAAGCATATACTGTATAATATTCGTCGCTGGACGCTGGACTAATTTCGCCAGGAATTATCACCTTCATCTCACTGATACGCTAGATAACCATAATAGTTGATAAAACATCTCAAAATAACCCATTAGAAAATCAAGGAAATCCAAATAATATATTGGAAAAATAAAATTTAAACCAACATTTTTAAATAAAAAGCGATTTCGTTTACCCTAATTTATCAATGAATATAACCCCAGATCACATACAAAACAGATTGTTCATCCCTATGTTAAAATCGGTAGCACTTTGAAGATAACAACCGCCAGGACTGCCACCCGTCCGCCGTAAACGAACACGAGATGGCAGTACAGTCGCTAATGCAATTCAAATTGGAGTTATGACAAGACTCCTTATGTAACAACTAGATGGCAGCATAGTAAACCTGACTGTAGCTAGAATACAATATACTGAGTAAATGAAACTCAAGAACAGTTTTTATTTCTCGTCAGAAAAGATACAAAACAATTCACAACAAAACCGTTGCCAAGGAGAGCTGAATTTCCATAGCCCACTCCGTTGTATCATGAACATAGACGTAGGCCAGTTGTGACTGCAGAACTCAGAGCCCTACATGTACTCCCCTCCCAGTGACGCTGAGTCACGAAACTTTTCTTGCACCAGGATAAGTTCTGAATGGTGGGGGATTTGAAGAACTTGGTCGTTGATGATCGGAGGTCTTGTTCCCATCATCTTCAGAGAAGACTTCATAGAAAGCTGGCTTAAGTCTTTCTGTGGAAATGGTTTTAGGGATCCCGTGAATATCGACTTCGAACACGTAGTCAGATATCCTACGAAGAATTCTATACGGTCCTTCATACGGTGGTACAAGGGATCCTTTAGTTGCCACACGAACAAAGACATGCGTACACGTATATAATGTCTTATGCTGAAAAGCTCTTCTGTTGCATTGGTGAGCAGCGGGAGTCGATCTGACAGTGCGCATTAACTTTCTGTGTTTTTCAGCGAAGGCTCGCTGCGATAGGTCGGTTTGATTGTCGACGAAAAACTCTCCCGGAAGTCTTAGTGTCGCTCCGTAAACCATTTCTGCGGGCGAAGCGTCACAATCTTCTTTGATGTGGAGCGCAATCCAAGAAGGACAGCCGGTAAGATATCGAGCCAACATTTAGATCCCGTGTGACACATGATAGCGGCTTTCAGTGATCTATGCCAACGCTCTATCATGCCGTTTGAGGCGGGATGAAAGGCTGTCGTGCGTATTTTTGTAGAACCAATGAGATTACAAAACGCTCGAAAAATAGCTGATTCAAATTGCGAGCCTCTGTCTGTTGTAATAGTGGCACCCGAATCTTGCGATCCAAGTCCTGAAGAATGCGTCTACAATAGTCTCTGCAGAAACTTCAGATATCGGGACCGCTTCAGGCCATCTTGTGAATCTATCAATCATTGTCAGGCAATACTGAAAACCTTTGGCAACTGGAAGCGGACCAATGATATCTATATGTACGTGAGCGAACCGTGCGCTTGGCATAGGAATGTGTAGGGGCACATTTTTGTGGTGACGACTTATTTTACTTCTCTGACACTGAAGACACATACGAGCCCACAGCATAATTTCTTTATTCAATCTAGGCCAAACAAATTTGCGCTGTATAAGTTTCTTAGTTGCTTTACCGCTAGGGTGAGACAGGTTGTGAATGTTATCGAAAACTTTCTTACGAAGACAAGATGGGATGTAGGGTCGAATAACCTGCGTCGAAACATCACAATAAATTTCTTCCTTTGATTCAGTCAGCGGAATTTTTGTTAATTTTAAGCTGGTCGAATTAGATTGAAGAAGATGTTGAAGTTCTTCATCAGCAGCCTGTGCGGCCATGAGTTCATCTGCAGATATTAGGGTCGGCATGTCTATGGCACCTATACGTGACAAACAGTCTGCTACAGTGTTGTCTGCACCCTTAACGTGGACGATTTGCGTCGTAAATTGACTAATGAAATCCAAGTGACGGAGCTGCCTAGGCGAAGCTTTGTCCGCACTTTGATTAAAAGCGTGAATCAATGGTTTGTGATCAGTTACGATAATCAGTCTTCGTCCTTCAACCATACAACGAAAATACTTAAGGCTTTTGTAAATTGCTAACAGTTCACGATCATATGTGCTGTATTTAATTTCCGCATTGTTATGTTTCTTAGAGAAAAAACCCAAAGGTTCCCAACGACCGAAATTGTACTGCTCGAGCACAGCCCCAGAAGAAATATCAGAAGCATCCGTGCGAAGAGCTAGAGTAGCATTGTCCCGTGGGTGAACTAAGAGAGTTGCTTTTGCTAATTGTTGTTTGCATAGCTCAAATGCCTCTTCAGCCTCTCTATCCCACTTAATAAGACGCTTGTCATTCTTTTTTGCACCGTGAAGATGAATATGTAGCGGGGCTTGTATGTGCGCAGCACTGCGGAGGAAACGTCTGTAAAAATTAATAATACCGAGAAACTTGCGCAAGTCGACAATGGTCTTAGGCTTGGGGTAGTCTGCAATTGCCTTAATACGATCTTCAAGCGGCCTAACGCCATGTTCATTGATTGTGTAGCCTAAGTAGTTAACTTCACTGACGCCGAAAGAACACTTGGATAAGTTAATAGAAAGTCCATGTTCACGCAACCTCTGGAAAACAAGACGAAGGTGCTGTTCATGCTGCCCCTCGTCTTTCGATGCTATCAATAAGTCGTCGATGTAACACGTGCAGAAGTCAAGTCCACGAAGTACGCTATCCATTAGACGTTGCATAGTCTGCGCAGCATTACGTAATCCAAAGGTCATGACGTTGAATTCGAAAAGACCGAAGGGCGTTATTACTGCTGTCTTGGCGCGATCGTCTGGAGCTATGGGTACTTGGTGATAGGCTCTGGTAAGGTCAAGAGTACTGAAAATGGTACAACCGTCTAGCCGTTGAGTTACGTCATGTATATGAGGAACTGGATACTTATCAGGGATAGTTGTAGCATTTAAACGGCAGTAATCCCCACAGGGTCTCCATCCTCCGTTCTTTTTAGAAACGAGATGAAGAGGACTAGCCCAGGGACTGCTCGAGGGAGTACAGATACCTTGAGATAGCATGTAATCAAACTCCGCTTTAGCGATCTTAAGCCTCTCAGATGTAAGACGTCGAGCACGTTCTTTGATAGGCGAGCCCTTCGTTTTGATGTGATGTTCCACACCATGTTTTGCTGGGCCAGTAAATGGCGGAACCTTAGTTATGTCAATAAATTCTCGCAATATCAGCTCGTATTTTCCGCTAGCTATCGTAGAAAAGGTTGACAAAGCAACTGTTGTTAACTTGCCAATTGTAGCTCTGGCCGTTGAAGGGTCTGTAAGCTTTCGCTGCTTGAGATTAACTAGAATGCCATAATGTTTCAAAAAATCAGCTCCAAGTATAGGCTGAGAAATGTTAGCAATTGTGAACTTCCAGGGATATTGGAGTCCTAGATTAAGGTCCAGTGTAATGAGCCTCTCGCCATAGGTATCTATGACTGACCCATTCGCTGCATATAGTTTGAAATCAGCTGGTTGCTTACCGATGAAGTTTGCCTTAGAACGGGTAAGAACAGATAAATCAGCTCCCGTGTCAACGAGAAAGTTCAAGTGATTAATCTTGTCTGTAACAATGAGACGATTTTTAAATCTCTCGTCATGGACCGCCTCGACTCCAGACGACGTCACTAGTTTTCCGAATTTTTCTCTAAGCTCCAGCAACAAGGCTGTACACATCGTCTCGCGTTAGCTCCAAACTTAAAATGATAGTAGCAGACTTTATCTTTCTTCTGTTTGTAAAGTTTACTTCGTTGGGTATCGGATGACGACCCGCCGTTATTTTTAAGATGTGGAGATTTGTACTTTGACAATTTGCATAACTCGTCTACTTTGCTTTTCAATTCCGTAACCTCGTCAACAATAGTCGATAATGTAAAGGGTTCTTGCCGAGCTACTGACATTTGAGTTGTTACGTTCGTCTCCTGCATCTTGTCAGCTAAAAATGCTAGCTTGTCCAAACTATCCTCTTCTCTGCAAAGCAAAGACATTCTAATAGTGGGTGCTAGTTGTGCTAAGAAGAGTGACTTGAGGACTTCTTCACCTAAATGACCGGAAGCTAAACTTCTGAGCTCTTGTAGATAGAGCGACGGTCGTTTCTCTCCTATAGGTATGCCGCTCAATAATCTATTGAGTCTTTTGTTGATTGGTTCAGCAAAAGCGGCAATGATACGTGTTTTAATGGCGTCATACCTGCCCGTGGCTGGTGGAGATTTAATTAAATCAGCTATAATTGGAATAAACGTATGATCAGTGTTACTTACTATATATTGGAATTTTGCTTGATCTCGAGTAATCCCTGCGAAACTGAGAGCATTTTCCACTACTGCAAACCATAGATCTGGATCGTCCTTGTAGAATGGAGGAGGCTTCTCAATTCGTTGTGCACACACAACGACTCTGTCACCACTACTAGTTGGTAAAGAACTTTGCTCTGTATCTTCGTGCGTGTTCATATCACGTCGGGGTCACCAATATTGTAGCTAGAATACAATATACTGAGTAAATGAAACTCAAGAACAGTTTTTATTTCTCGTCAGAAAAGATACAAAACAATTCACAACAAAACCGTTGCCAAGGAGAGCTGAATTTCCATAGCTCACTCCGTTGTATCATGAACATAGACGTAGGCCAGTTGTGACTGCAGAACTCAGAGCCCTACATGACAAACGTTGTTACCGTCAAAGCCTATAAGGCCGAGAAATCTGGGTATATATGATATAGGATATAACATACAGCGAAACATTTATTTATTTTATTTAAGCCCTCTGTAAAGTCGGCTGAAATAAATTATGGAATATAATGCTAATAAATTGATTGTAGAAATATAGAGTCGATCGCGTCCCACAGAGGTCGGGGCGCACGAGAAAACGAGCGACGCAGATATAAGAAGGTTGCGGCAGCTCGGGTCTGGAGGGGATAGACGTAAGGGGAACGATAGCCCGCTGTTCCGCGCAATGAGAGGAGAAATCCAGAGAATTCGTGAGTTACCATCTTCTAGGCATCTGTCGATTGATCGCGAAATCGTACTCTCCAGAAACTATGGTTTAGTTATAAATACGACACGCGAGTGAACTTGAGCAGCAGTTGAGTAGTTGTTGTTGTAGTTGTTGGACAGCAAGCCAGCCAGTCTTGTGTAGCAGTGAAGCCAGCTTCGAGACCGGAGTTCGACTTGAGTGTGTCCGCAGCTGTGTGAGCGTCCGAAGTCCTGAATTCGAGTGCTGTGGCCGCAGTTGTGGGACCTGAGTTCGAAGTTCAGTGGACTGTCTCTGAAGGTCTGGGATTCGAGATACTGTGAACTCGAGAGACGGAGCTAGAAGAACTAGCCAAGGCAAACGAACTGTGAACTGAGAACTGACAGTCTGTTTTGTAAATAGGCTTTGTGAACATTAGTTAAGATTAACAGTTCATTGTTGTTCTCAATAATCCAAGTAAATTGTCATTGTCGTCTGTGGAGTGCAATAACGAATACTGTGTTACTGTGTGGAGTGGAAATCCCATTGTTGACGGGAGTAGAATTAAATTGTAGAAAGTGATTATTATTGGTGTTTTGAATAGAAGTTACATTCGTGTTTAAAATAAAGTTACAATATAATAAATAGTACTCAAACTCTACCTGGTTACAATTAAAATAACGATAATGGAGGAAGGCAGTCTGAGAATTAATATTATAATGAGCAAATGATTTCGGCAAGAGTGTCAACTTCGCCCATTTCTTAAATTAATATATTAAAGCAATCATAAAAAGATAGCATTGTTTCAAACAAGAAATTCATAAAAAGATTTAAACGCCTTCTGTTTGCAGATGAGAAGATTATTGTATTACTCGACCACGGCCAGTGGAGTCCTGCAGCCCGGAGCCATGGCGCTTCGGCTCCTGCGTTCGTAATACCGCATCGCGATAGTTCACATTACGCCCGCTGCACCACTCGCCTCGGTCGAGTAATAAAGGAAGCGAGGATTGTAAACATGGAGCTATTTGAAAATTAAGCAAAATTTTCAATGAATACAATGAAAAATTATACCGGTATAGATAATAATAGGAGACAAATAATTTTAAATCATAAAATAAATGAACTGATTATGAATTTCAAGTAATATAGGACGAAATAGAAGTTTAGTGAAGATGTAGAAGGAAATTTAACACATTTCAGTAAATGTGTTTCACAGGTAATGGGGCGCTGTTGGGGACAATAGGAGACCATTATAAAGCATTATAAAGGCCGCACAGATGAAAGAGGCTTAAATGAAGTTTTTCAACATGAATTTGGAGCATCAGTGAGAATGTAATGATGATATAAAACTTACTTTTATTATACGTTTTAATTTTTCTATAAAATTGTTACAAGTATAGGTAGTAAGTACACACAAACGAATTTTCGAAGTTGGCTTAGTCTCCATTGGCACTCCTCATGAGTTTTTGGGCTCCAGCCTCGTCAGCAGCATATCTGTGTCTTCTCTTCTCGACATACTTCCTAACAATGGGTGTGAAGAGAGCAGGATTCATCTTTTCGAGATCTGGAGCTTCTGTCATCCAACTCACAAGCAACCCAACTATGATCATTATGATCGTTCCCGTCAAGGTGTAGTAGAGAAACGAGATGCGGTACAGAATGAACACATCATCTTCATTCTGAGCTCTGTTGCAACAAAAATGGAACGACATCTTTAATTTAATTACGCTTTGGATTAGGTATGTTGATTTTACTATCACAAACATATAACTTTTTACTAATGTACAGAGTGACTTAATTAAAGCGTGACAACTGCACGCAAGATAAATTTCTACATATTTTAAAGCGTCCGACTGCGCGCGGAAGTCAGATTTGGGTATAGGTCAACTACGTGCGGCGATTATTCCTGCATTTTCCTTCCCATTTTTGGAGACTTAGGACTTTATGAATGCTAGCCTATTTACCATTTATAGGTATGGTTAAAATGGAGTGTCATATGCATGCCGAAATTAGAATAGGGCATTTGTCAAGAAGGTAAAACATGCAATTAAATTATGTGGGTTTATTGTAATAATAAGATACACTATTTAGGAAATGCAATCGTGAACTAATTCCTTGCCTATATTTTAAAATTAATTCCTCTATGTACTGCCCACGCTCTTCGCAAGCAGATTTAGATTTGTAAGAACCTGTATCATCCATTTTCATGTAAGTCCTTGTTTGCGTTTGAATGATAGCGTCAAGAAATTTGTATAATAATTATGTGGATGTGCACACACAAGAAGTACATCGTTGTATACACAGCACGCCATTATATACACTCGGAACAATCGACAGTCGGTAACAATGCTACCATCTCTATAGCCACAACAATTAACCTATTCGCGCGCATTCGGTACCCACCCGAAGGAAGTCCATAAAAAATAAAAAAATATATTGACTTCCGAAGGTGTACATGCCCTCATAGACTAATCATATTCACAAACGGTTACAATCCTAGCAATCAATATTCCATGCCCTTTTTACCGAGTATTTATATGCCTTTATGTACCTTCATAATAAATTAATGGTATCACGTCGGGTGACCTCGCAGGATATTGAATAGGGCCTCCCCTACCAATCCAAATGGTTTCGGAGGCCATGCTCCGTGCTCCGTCGTGCTATTCTCCCACAGACAGCAAAATATACGTCCTCCGACAACTTAGACAAACTCTTTGCACGGACGGCAAGTATATGAGTAGGCATGCATATTACTATGGTCGTTTAGACGGGCAGGTAATAGATATGGTCCAATGAGTCTTATATTCTAGAGCGAAACAGTTGATCGCCTTCATCTAGCTTCGCAGATCCCGAATTCCATATCTCAAAATATTCAATAGACAATTCTGTTCTTTTCTGTTTAAACACCCGGTCATTCATTCGTTCGTTTGTTCATAGTATTCTGCGCAAGGGCAGATCTTTCACTTCAAACCCAGAATTCTCCAGTCTTTTCTATTTTCTGCCTTCCTTTTAGTCTCCGAATATGATTAATATATATTAATGTCGTCTGTCATCTGATATCTTCTTCTGCCCTGAACTCTTCTCCAGTTCACCATTCCTTCCAGTGCATCCTTCAGAATGCAGTTTCTTCTCAACCAGTGACCCAGCCAATTCCTTTTCTTCTTCCTGATCAGTTGCAGCACCATTTTTCTTCATCCACTCTTTCCAACACAGATCCGATATTGTAGGCTATTATATTATATTATATTATATTATATTATATTATATTATATTATATTATATTATATTATATTATATTATATTACCCTTTTTTGTTCTAATTCTCACAGCGCTCCGAAAGAAAAACAAGGAAGCGTCTGACATAGTCTAGACTTAACAAGAGGAACTTTGCTCCTACAACTGCATTCGGACATGGTCTCGACTCCCGTTTATGCTGATTAACTAGGTTTCCCTGACTGTAAGACGAAATGCGAAATGCAAATACAATTTCGCTATTATCTCTTAAATCTTTGTTACACAATATCAGAGTCATTGAAGCATTTTAAATAACCGATTCAGAAAAACGAAAAGTTTCGCTTAAATTGCTACACTTTCCTTTGGGACAGATCAAGAAAGCAGCTTATAATTTAAATCGATTTTGGCTTTTAATGGGATTTCGAAGGGATTAATATGTATAGAACTCTACAATGCACAATAATCTATATTCCTGTATTGGATTACAGTGCATCATTAGTTTTAAAATACAAAATAACGTAATAAAAAGTAATTAATTCGCGTAGGCCTAAGGTTAGTGTTGTGGAGCTCTACTTACTTAGATATAAGAGTTGATGTTACGTTGTGCAATTTCGTTGCGTTTTGTAAACTGAGGTATTCAGCTGGACAGCCATCCACTCTAGTAGGCAGCTTAGGAAGCTTCATCCTTCCTTCAGATGTTTCCATTTGCGCTCCGAGAGCAATCCAGCCGATGGCTAACATGCTCACTATACTTCCTACTAGAGCACCCTACCGGGAAAGCGTGAAAAACGGATTATTCCAAGGCACCAATGTAAGTAGAAATGTTTAATTTGGCAATAATATTTCGGAAGGATTTAATCAAAGTTGACTGCTATTCTCTTTAATAAACATCACAGATTTTAATTGTTTCGGGACTAGAGTACTGCAAAAATGAAGATATGATGAAGGATCGGTGAAACGGAGAAAAATTCTCTGTAGCACCGGGATTCGAACCCGGGTTTTCAGCTCTACGTGCTGACGCTCTATCCACTAAGTCACACCGGATTCCAATTCCGATACTGGATTGAATCCTCTCAGTTTAAGCTCCACCTCTTAGTTTCCCTTTAGTGGCCAACCCTCATGCACTGTGTCACAGATATGTGACAGTGGCACAATGTCCAACACACTAATGCGCAGAGGTGCACTCATTACGAGTGACTAAGTGGCCGGGATCCGGGATCACTAAGTGATTATATACGCATATCATATTATTGTGATGTACAAAGGTACATATGATATTTTCGTGCAGGAATTTTGCGTTATCGTATGATGAAGAATCGGTGGAGCCGAGAAAAATTTTCTCCGGCACCGGGATTCGAACCCGGGATTTCAGCTCTACGTGCTGACGCACTATCCACTAAGACACACTGGATTCCAATTTCGATGCCGGTTTGAATCCTCTCAGTTTAAGCTCCACCTGTTAATTTCCCATTAGTGTGTTGGTATTCATAATAATTTGGTCGTATAAAATATTGTTTCGGAATGTTCACAAGCTTACCTTAGAATTTCCTCTAGGAAAAAACATCCCGAAAGTGAAGAGTCCAACCATAGCGCCATTCGTAATACCACCAATGGAAAACGCAAGCTGTGAACATTAATAGTAACTTTAAGCATTACCAAGAATTCATTTTACATCCGGTTATAATTATAACCATTTTTACAGAGGCCTGATTGCAGTGTTAAAGACAGGATGTGATACATTTTGCATTAAAAAACATCATTGTTGTATTATCTGTCTTTCACGTATTTGTGATTTTAGTCCTGTGTCGAAGTCAGCGATGTCTGCCAAGTTCTAATAGCGTTTTATCAAATTTTCAGTTTATAGACAGTTCTACTTATGTAGGCTATAAGTCGCCTCACTTACAAGGGAATCATCTCAACTGAGTCGCGGCTATTTTAATGAATAAAAATTATATAAGCTAAATCTTTGTATGGTAAACAACGTGATAATAGTCACTTATGTCGCTTTTTTGTTATTAGACGATACATAAAATCGTGAAATTCGAACGCATAGACTTATTCCACTCTTGAGCGGACTGAAAATACAGAATCCACGACCACTGTTGTATGTTGGTTGTGTCCATGGTCAGATAGTCCGTACTGTGTATGTATTATCTTGTGTTATGTTCTTATAGAATAGAAATATTGGAGACCTGCGAAACTCCTGTGCTGTTATATGGGTGTCAGACATGGTCTCTTATTGTCAAACTTCGTAACAGTCCCCAAATATGCCAAAGAAAGATGTTGAGAAGGATACTAGGCTTATCACAGAGGGACAGAGTTCTAAACGAAGTGCTGCAAAAGATGTCGGCAATTAAAGATCCAGCACTGCAAGCCACCAACACCAAATGGAAGTGGGGAGACCATGTTGCACGACTTAGAGACGGAAGATGGACGCAGACAGTCACTCTATGGGATCCCCGCATTGGCAAGAGATCACGCGGAAGACCAAGAAGAAGATGGGCCGACCTCTTCTGTGAACGTGTAGGAAGCCATTGGTCAAGCAGAGCAAGACATAGGGAAGACTGGAAAAACCTAAGAAGACAAGTGAATAGCGACTAAAACCAGTGCGACAGAAACAAGCGAACAATATCCAACAGTGCAGAATGTGAACCAAGTGAACAATTCCAAGGTTATAAACACCTCTTACGCGGAGTAGCTCACCGCTAATAATTTCGTTTCATGTTCTTATGTTTCTTTCGTAAGGAACGGACTATTTTTGTGTTTACATTTTGTATTAAATAGGAGGCTTATATTATGACATGCATTAATCCCAATAGTGTTGTGAACATTTTGAAACTGGAAGTTGATAAGGTGTATGGTGAAATAGTTGGAGAAGGAGCAGAAAAAATAAAATATTTGTGTATGAACTTTTACAACTTCAGTATGGCAAATATAAAAAAAAACAGGACATTTAGGCCTATTCTAACGTACGACATTTTAGACGTCAATAGTGATTCGAATAGTGGCGAAACTTTATTTGAAGGAAGTGTAGATTCAGAATCTGATCCAGGACCTTCCACTAGTGAATACGAACCTTCAAGATATAAAAAACGGAGTGATCCGCACACAAAAAATGCAAATGTTCTTGACAGGTACAAAAGATTACAGAACTTTATGACAGCCTGAAAGCCCTCGGAAACAAAAAGAATATGATTATACCTACCGCAAAAAAATTAAGCGCACGTAAAATATGTAAAAAAAAAAGACTGTAGGATATTTCAAAAAAACTTCCCAAATCAAGCATACGGGATACTACAAAAAGTAAATGCTAGCCTACAGGCGTTCGAAAGTATCCCGCCAACATAACCCAACTGTCCACGATTTTAATTTAAAAAACTAGGCTATATTATCAGCAAAAAAATTCGGATGCTTGCATGTGGAAAGTTTCTGCGACGTTTTGGGAAACAAGAGAGAATAAGCTCCAGAAAAATAACAAAATTCGTTTCTAGAAAAGATGTACAGGATGAGTCTAAACTAACTGAAACAGCAAAACATTTTGTGACAGATATAAACAAAATTATGTCATAAACCCCATACAATTCTGACTGTGCATTCAACACCGATTAGACTCGATTTGAATACGAGATGTTATTATGTGGTAGGATTTTATCACAGACAGGTGAAAAACACACCCATGTAGATAATGCAATCATTATTTTCTAACAGACAGGTCCATATTTCATCAGCTGGCACCTCAGGAATTAATATTCTCTAACGTTTCGGAACTACATACAGGTTTCATCATCAGGACAATTAAGTACAACCTGAAGGGTCACCTACTCTATTGGGCTTCCTGAGTTCGGATACTCCAAACAACTGGACTCAGAGAAAATTTGAAAGATTCTGGGAAATTGATTTTCTACTAATGAAAAGCAGAGATTGGAGTGGGCTGAATTTGTTAGAACGAGACTTCATGGTGTTGTTGTTGTTGATGTTGTTTGGTCAACTGTCGGAAGACAGATCTGAACCTCACAAGTGATTACAAGAAGTCACACTTATGTGAGAAACTAGACCAGGAGATAATGGGGTAGGAAGGTCAGTGCCTTTCCCTCTCCATTGCATACATGCCCGACTAGCTACAGTAGCGATCAGAAGTATTTTTTACAAAGCATATGTCACAATTACTTCAAGATAAGTATTGAATAGAAAGAAATGCAAGTGGATAACTGAAAATATGTGTTTCTAATCCATTTAGTACTAAAATACATTTACTTTAAACAGAGTTATCTTGCCTAAAATAATTTAAAATTCTTCTGGATCAAAAGTAATTTGTAAGTCCAAGTGTATAATAATAAAACAAAAATATTCTGGACTCTGAGAAAAAGTCAGTATTACGTTACATACCCTCGCGCTTTGATCACAGCAGCATATCTGTTTGGCATTGAATCCTAAAGATTTTGCAATCGCTCGAGTGGAAGTTGTGACCATTCTTCCAATAAGGCAGCAAAGAACTGATCCTTATTTGAGTAACTTCTACGACGAACACGTCGATTCAAATCATCCCAAAGATGTTCAATAGGATTATGATCCGGACTCTGGCTTGACCAATCCAAAAGTTTGTTTTTTTATCTGCAAATAATTTTTAAATATCTGGAAGTGTGTTTGGATCATTGTCCTGCTGAAATATCCAATTACGTGGCATATTCGTTCTCCCATGTGGAACTATATTCTTTTCCAAAATGTCACTATACATGAAACGGTCCATATTGCCTTCTATTTGGACTAGAGGACCAACTCTACTGCTAGAAAAAAATCCCCACACCATCGTGCTTAGTAGTCGGTACCTGGTATTTTTGGTTGTCTCTTTGGTATTTTGGTCAATGTAGGCCTACATACTGCACACCACCAGAAGAAAATAAATTAAATTTACTCTCATCACTCCATAACACCTTATACCATTCTGTAATGTTCCATGTTTGGTACAATTTTGCAAACTCTAACCTGGCCTTTATATTTTTTTTTATTTATAAGTGGGTTTCGTGATGGTCGTCTACCATTTAAATCACCAGTTATTAGGCGACGTTTCGCGGTAGAGACATGTAGGTTCAGTCCATGGTGCTCTAGATCATCTCTAATTTGTCGAGCCGATTATCGTGGATCAGCAACCGGCTGCTTACATATCATTCGTCTTCCCTCACTGTTGTTTTTCGAGGACGACCAGACGTTGGCTTATTGTCTACTGACCCTTCTTGTTTTTGCCGTCGACTCCACATACTTATGAGTTGTGATGTACCAAATCTTTAGCAATGCTAGACTGCGATTTTCCCTTCTTTAAAGCATTTGAAACAACTTGTCTCACGTCCACAGGGTAGTTCTTTTGTTTTGGCATGATTGCAGTGGTCTGTACTAATAAACAAGCAATATTTAATGTATACCATGCCACCAAATCAAACCACAAAATACTTATGAGTTAATTGAATTACATTTATATTGTTATTTCATGAACTAGCCTGTTTCCTAATACGTAACCGCGGCAACGTGACGCTATTCATAGAATGACACAGTTGGGTGCTTTGCGTTGTTGTAACTACATGTAAACAGTACAGACAACATAAAACCTTAACTACAAAATATTTTTGAGCGCTACTGTACATATTACACTAGTCAGACTTGAAATGCATACAAAAATTGTTCTTCCTCTGACACATATCGTCAAGTGAGATGTACTGCCTGATAATAGATGTACATATCAGCCAGAACCTCAGTCAGAGGAAGAGACTTCATGAACCAATCTTAAAGCTTTAACTTACCTGAAGTACATTTCCCAGTTTATCTACAACGAAGGCGATTAGAACACAAAGAGCGCCGAATGCCACCACAATGGTCTTGATAATTTTGTTTGCAGTCTTGTCAGTGACGTCTTTTCTCAAACAAGGACGGACAAAATCCTCGTACACAGTGGCTCCCAGGGAGTTAAGACTGCTGGACATGGTGCTATGGAATTACAAGTCCATTAGCTTAATAATAAATATGAATCAAATTAGTTTCACTATATTTAAACAGAAGATAATACTGTAGCCTATATAATTTATAGTATTGGCGCAGATTACTTTATTGCCATTATAAACATTTTTATTCTACTTTCTTTTTCTTTCTTTCATAGAAATTTCATACTCTTCAGCGGTTTGTCTCTAATGATCTTTCCTATCGATATAAAGGAGCACACTCAGCCAGTTGCTTGTTGTACTTCCTTAACAAAGAATGTACTTGACTTCCAACGCTCAGACCCGCACAAATACATACTTATAATATAAATCATTTATTACAAAATCGAGTAATATGAATCATTTACATGGAAAACTGCGTGTCTTACCACGAGAGACATTTGAATGATCACCTATTCAAGATCTAAGAGAAGAACTTTGATAACATGCAGTATGGGGTAGAGGTTAGTAATATTGTGATACGAGCAATATTGTGATATTTCTTTTTGAAAATGTATTACAATTTTATTGAGCGAGAGAAGGACCGGTTTTGTGCAGAAACTTGTCCATAAATATTTCCTTAATACGTTGACGCAAAAACCGATCTTCCTATCGCTTAGTAAAATTGTAATACATTCTCATAAAGAACTATCACAATATTACTCGTATCACAATTTTACCAAATTTTACCCTATAATAGAACCAAAAACACATATTTCAATGTTGTGACTATATTGCTACATTTCCAATCAACACTCACACAAAACTTCTGCAGAACGAAATCAGAATATCGCATATGTTACATGGTTGCAATTACTTTCAACACCAACACATTACGTACTTATATAATACGTTATTGAAATTCATGAGTACAATCTGGCCCATAATAGGTGTTTTTTCGCTATTATTTTGAAACAGAGAAGAAAATTAATTAATATGAACTGGTGTTAATGCTCCCAGCATTATTTAGAGTTACATAATTTCGGCAAGGAACGCACACATGACCCTAGAATTAAAAGAGTTTTACACCTAGCCTTACATTGAACTCTCTTAAATGTAGTACCTACCCCTCAGTCTCGAGTGTTGCATGAAACTAAAAAGAAGGACAAAATGAATGGATACATTTATATGCTTTATTCTGAGCATAATATGTAATTATATTGATATTATAATAATGATTTGTTACCAGGGTGACAATTCACACTTTGTTTTAAGAGTTTATTTGTGTAGTTCTGATTGTTTACATTAGTCGACACTTAGAAGTAGTTCGTTTAGGAATTTATAGTTGCATGAAAAGTAGATTGGAATTCTTGAATATTTGCTAGACAACATTTTTCCGAGACAACAAAATTAAGTAAAACATAGACCACACAATTTGTAACCTCGTAAGAATTTTGCTAATAATATAAATTAGTCCATTGAAGAATGGAGTGGAAAGCGACAATCACTTTGAAGTCGATGAAAAAGCCAATGGCGAATATGTACCAGAGGCGCGGGATACAAGCATTTAGCCCAAGGTAGATCTACAACTGTTAATAACTATTTAGGTTTAGAGTAATCTTTGATAGAAACTGCAACCACAGCAATTGGTTCTCGTATATCAGTGAGCCAGTTTCGGTTTTCTGTAGCAATGTCACTCGTGCTGAGCAAAATAGCTTGGTATCTCTTGCTATCCACTCTGTGAAACACGCAACTTCTGAAAACGGAATTTGTTGATTATGTAACATATGGTTTTAGAAAATACTGTTTTTATTTATAAAGAATGTTTCAACCATACTCAGCATTAATTTTCAGGCATGGGTACAGGATTAAGAAAATGTTGAATAAGCATGTGAAAGGTATTTCTAAATCTATAATAAATGTTCCTTAATTGAATAACGTAAAAAAGAAAGGAAAGATGAATCTGAACTTGATATCAGAAAGTAGGCCTAGAGTAGTAGGACATTATTCAGATACTCGTATCGCTTCACTTATTAGCTCCAAGACCGTTCCAAGAACTCGTAATTTTGGTTCATTTCCTCATAGTAGTAGTTATTGAGTCATTCTGATTATTGTATATTTGTTTGGATCCGAGTATTGTAATTGCGAATCCAGACGAGCTCAATGAAAATTTTAGGTAGGAATGCCACAAGGTTTTAAGCTCTTCTACGACTTCAGAATATAAAGCCATTATCATATATAGGTTTACTGCATGCACAACATACATTTTTTCATGAAAAATCACTTAAAGACTAAATTATATTTCCAGTCCCACCATTACAACATTTTATACTTCAATCATCAGTGTATCGTCATTAGTAAACAGTTATGGAAAGAATCTTAACGTTGTAACTAGAGTTATATTTACCCTAATTTCGATAACACTATATAAATCTGTGTCTGAGAAACAAACTCAATAAACTAATAAGCCATTATAGGTAATTTTTTATCTCGTGAAACCAAATGAAAGCGTGCGCCTAGTTTACAGTAAAAACCTTGTGGTGGGAGTATGAGAGCTAGCTAGCTTCCAAGTCAAGCGCAGGAAGGGAGAGTAGTTCCTCTATCCACTTTCTGCTCCTCTCACTCGCAGGTAGGTTTCACGAGATAACGAATGACCTATACTTCACACAGTCTGCTATTCTCAAGCCAAGAACAAGTGAAGGGTAAGGGGTAATACAATAATTGTAACTCTAATTTTATATAGTATCTGAAAAGGTGAATGAATGGAATGAAAAGCATACACTAATAATGATACAAATAATTCCGCATAATACTAAAAAGTTGGCAGAAAAATGTTGAGTTATTTCCATGAGATCCCATACTATTAAATGGAGTGCTCAATATTTCTACCTGAATATTTCCATTTCTGTTCAACATGAGTTACCATAATATTCCCCCATACCTACCCTTCAGTTATGAAGTGCCAATGGCTAAGTGCTCAACATTATAACTCAAATTCCAAACTTATTACAATAGCGTAACGGTTGGTATTATTGTGATACGAGTAATATTGTGATAGTTCTTTTTGGGAATTTATTACAATTTTACTGAACGAGAGAAGGACCGGTTTTTGCAGCAACTTGTCCACGAACATTCCCTTAATACGTTGACGCAAAAAAAACCTATCTTCCTCTCGCTCAGTAAAATTGTAATAAATTCTAAAAAGGAACTATCACAATATTATTCATATAATAATATTACCAATCTTTACTCCATAATGTTTATTTTAAAGCCTGAAATGTTGAAAAAACGGAGTAATTACTACATCACGAGGACATTAAGTTTAATTTACCTTAGTGACGCGCTAAATATGCCAGCTATGAAGAATCCAGGTAGACCAGGTGCCGAAGTTGTTACTTCCATCACATAGCGGATTACAAGCTGATCAGGTTTCTCGATTAACTGAAAGTTTTGTGAAGAATTGAGTTATAATTCTCTATATTTGACCTCGACTCACATTTCGTCTTCCACACATTTATCTGAAATTTATAAATTTTCCAACATGCGAATAAGAAGAGAAATTATTTTGACACTTGAAAAGTTCATTTCAAGACCTTCGCCGAAATAAAATATTGAAACAAATAGAAGTTTTCATACTATCTCTCTCTACACAGATATTTGTTCTATACTATCTGACGATTTTCATCGTAATCAGTATTTGCTGCTCAATATATTAATAATTTAAAAAAAAAAAAATAAATTTTACTACAAATTTCAGGGGATCTTATTGACAAATGATTATTTTCTAAAATTATTTATAGTTGATACTGCGATGTGTCAAATTCTGTAGACAATATGTTCCTGAAGAAATTCGGGGTTAATAAATTAAGTATAATTGACTAGAGCTATTGAATTATGAATGATAATGATTTTATGTGATAAACTTTATTTAACCTCCAAAGAAAGGTTCAATGTTCCTTTACTCAGAAACAATTCCAATTTGATTCAAATTTTGCACAAATGCGTATTACACTCTAATACACCAAGTATCGAACACTCATATTGATACATTTTAAAACTCATTCATACTGCACGTTTAATTATTCTGGAAACGAATTTCTTTTCGATTCGAAATGTTGAACATTAAAAAATAATGTTTTCATTTAATAATAATGAAGATAAGAGATTCTCTGTTTCTCAGAAAAAACTGAATTTTTCGAAAAGGTTAAAAGCTATCATCAGAAGATATAGGAATGAATGATGATGATAATAATAATAATAATAATAATAATAATAATAATAATAATAATAATAATAATAATAATAATACAGCTTGATTCAGGGATTTTGGCCCCTGCAAAAAGTAAGTAGACAGACTAAGAGCGAGTTACTCATCACTACTGGAAGGCTGGGTCACACAGGTCAGGCCGCGCAGTCATAAATAACACCTAACACTTTCTCCTTATCATGTCGCGGTACACTCCGTCTTAAAACACAATATTCTTCCACACGTCCCGTTGCTAACCACTACGTCTGTTGACTAAACAATGTCATAATGGCTTATATTTTGACATGAGTGTCCCTCAACTTCGAGCATAGATATTATTTTCATTCTTCCTCTTTCCTCTTCCCCTCCCATGCACATTTGTCATTAAATTTCTTTCTTATGACGCAACACATAGCTCGCTCACTAGACAAAAAATCATGGACAGGGGCCTTTAACGCTGAATCCCGCTGTACAAATGGCTTGTAATGAACCCGGAAGTTCATTTCTGCTCTCACACATTATTGTTATTACTATTATTATTATTATCATTATTATTATTATTATTATTATTATTATTATTATTATTATTATTATTATTTCATAGTATAAAATTATCCACCAATTCTGATATACCAGTTATGAACGGAATTGGGGTAGTGTATAAGGAAAGCGAAAATATATATATATAACGATTGAAATTTAATGTTGCGATACTTCAGAAATTAAGTCAACAAATTTTATAACTTAATTTACCCAAATTTTTATGAATTAAATTATTTCAAGTACAAATTGTTACTTACTTTAGCTCTGATTGGGTCGCAGTCGACGTAATGTGCATAAACCAGAAGGCCAAGATAACAAGTGACAGTCACCAACATCATGGTTCCAATGGATGATAATACTATCGATCTATGTAACAAGATGTAATAGTATTAACACAATTTTAAATAGTATTATTCTTATTAACGTAACAATAGATGTGTGTATAATACACATAGCCTATATATATATATATATATATATATATATATATATATGTAATTCACCGCCTGCTTCAACATTTCATGCATCCGATGGCTTCTCATACTGCCTGCTCATTCAATGTTCAAACATGTAACATGAATAGGAAAAAAATTGTCGCTAGATGGCAGTTCCTAACGGCTAGTGAAGTCGCTTGTGGATATACATCCTATGCTTTATGTTTGTAGTATATGATTAAAATAGACTATGCCGGTACAATTTCGCATTGTTTGTAATTAGGCGTTAGTAGCGATCCTAGTGGTTAGCAACTATCTATGGATGCATATTTACTACGTATTGAGCTTCGTGGCCGTATATACTAGACTGTGCTAGTATGTATCTCTTTGCTCCAATAGTAGTCCTATTACTTCAAGCACTTTCAGCCGGTAGTTTTGGAGGTAGTAGGGAATGGTGAGGTTGTAGATATTCATTCTTTCTTTCTTTATCCACTTCTGCCGGCTGTTCCTCATTCATTTCGAAATGCACAGTTGGTTCAAGTATGATGATGATAATGATAATGATAATGATAATAATAATAATAATAATAATAATAATAATAATAACAATAATAATAATAATAGTAAGATAAATTTCAAACCTTAGAGAAAATGAAGCAGTGTGTATTTTCAATTCTCATAATATAATATTGCATATGTAATTAAGGAACTGTTAAAATTATAAAGAACTAGCCTACCTATAACTCTATTACCATGAATTTATACTGACACAGTAAATCGTAAGATACACTTCACAGATCCAAAGTATTGTCCATTGCTATTCCTTTAATAATTGTATATATTTTTAAAACAGTGTCTGTTGTTTAACATTATATCGGACTTACATTTTTGCCTTTGAATATGTGGGTAGTGATACATATCTCTGCACCATGGCCTGGTTCAGAGTAATTATTCCGATCATGTGGAATGTCCCTCCAATAATGACAATCCAGAATGACATCCTTCGAAAAGGGGATGGATCCAATCTACGAAAAGAAACACTATTATGTTTTGGGCCTAGACTTAGACATGTTATCTCCTCCACAAGTTCGTGTGGCAGTAGTTATATTGCTAACAGATCTGTGGAATTTCTTACCCATAACTAACATAATATCACTGTCTTCTGTGAGAGAATTAACAAAACCACAGTACTGTATATTGGTCTGAAGTGACAACACTATTTCCTAAACATAATTATCTCTTCCCAAAGTTCAATTTATTAAAGTACTGTACCTGAATTTTGATAAGGAATAATTATGTTCAGGAAATAGTGTTTTCACTTCAGACCAATATACTGTAGTTTTATTAATTCGGCCACAGAAGACGGTGATATTACGTTAGTCATATAGAGAATGAATTTCATGACCGTAAAAAATGCTGTTTGAAAGGAACATCATGTATAACCCGTCTGAAGAATCATTGCAGACGGCAGGTAGAGTAAGCTTGGGCATAAACATGCAATCGATAATGCATTACGTCACCCTGTTCTGACGTACTATGCACAGTGCTGTAGTAAAGAAATGCCTGAGTTCAGTTCGTTCAGTCTGCTAGTCGGTATCGGAAGTGTGTGTGTACACAAGAGCAAATGGAAACTCCGCCGAGACACTCGTCACGCGAAGTCTTACACTCGCAAAGCAGAAAGATTATATACAATGTGCTAAAATTTTATAAAGAAGAGAGAAAGAAAGGTCTTATTATTCCAATAACGAATGCTGTGAAAAGAACAGCAACGGCGGTGGGGAAGAGTGAAAGAACAAAACATACTATAGCTAAGGAGGTGAGGAAGCAAGGCGCATTGGAGGACAATTTTCAACTCCTGGTAAAAGTCGCCCTCAACCAAAGAAAATTGTACTTGATGATTTTGAAAAATGTGTCATCCGCAGAACTTTTTTTTGGAGTTTTATGACAAGAGAAAAGAAATTTCCACCCTACTCAAGCTTCTGAATGCTGTTAAGAAAAAGATATAGTTTAATGACGGAAAAGATGCATTCTGTAGGCTGTCAGTTTTGAAACAAATGACCGCACAATCAATAAGCGAAATCAGCAAAGAAGGCTGGATAAAATGCTGCCATTCTGTTAAACATATCGATGACGAATATTAGCGTCGTGACGCGTTAATGGAAGAGGAAGTTGAAAGGATAGTAATAAACATAGGCGTTGTGAGTAGTGATGAAGAATGTGATGAAGATGAGATGGATTATGATAGGCCAGGTAGCAGCATAGATACAGCAGACGAAGGCAGTTCAACTGATAGTGCAGATGAAATTGAGACCTCTGCCTCGTGCATACAGCTACTTCTAGAATAAAGTACGTGTATACTGTATATCGTACATGACAGAAAAAGTAAATTCAACTAAGGTATTGGTAATTGTATTTGATTATGTTCATAACAGATGTTGATGTTTTTATTGTCAGATTGTACCAACATTTCTCCAGCTGACTCCCCACGCATCGAGACTGAGCGGATCGCATTCTTGACACACGAGCGCCTTCATCTGAAAACTGCAATTTTTCGTCAGACGGGTTATAAGTAGCAAAATTTGATTTGTTATATTCAATTATTTCAACATTATAATTTATTGATTGTTTGATAAAATGTGTATGTGATAACGGTTTTTTTTTTAAATGCTCCGCTATAAATGTTGTAAGTAAAACCTTGTGCATCTCTCCTGTTTATCGTACGGCTCTTCCTCCCTCCACACGTTACCTGCACTTTGTTTACGTTTTCACTGTGCTTAAACGAGACGCTGTACTGTACTATTGTTTCATGGCTCGTAGGACACGTTTATGATAATGATTTTGCCAGTGGTAGTGACAGCGATGTGGTTATGATAATCGTAATGCTAATAGTGGTGTAGGCTTTGGTAGAATGCTAGGAAAATAATGCCACGATGATTTTATGACGATGATGATGCCAATAATGGTGTAGGTGGTGGTGGTGGTGGTGGTGGTGGTGACGACGACGACGACGATGATGATGATGATGATGATGATGATAGTGGTAGTGATGACGATAGCTTTGATGAGAATAAAGGGAAGAAGAAGATTAGTAAGAAAATGACAACAATTGCACCTACTCGAAGAATTGTATTCTGCCCCCTTCCCAGTTGGTCTGCCACACTGCGCCCGGTCCACCTAGTTGCCTCACTCCCAGTATGATGACGGCCACGCAGGCAAAAAACATGAGCAGCCCCTGCAGCAGGTCTGTCCACACCACAGCTTTGATTCCGCCCTGCAAGTAACAAACAGGCAGTAACTATCTAACCTTTTTTATGTGTGTTGTGTAGTCTGATGCGGCTTGCAAGATAGTTTAAATATACGTGTACTCACCAGCATTGTGTAGATGATACACAGAATTGATAGAATGGGGGTGATCACATGCACGTTAATTCCAGTGACTGGAACACAAATTATGATGAATCGTTACTTTCACAGGGTTCTCACTTTAAGCAAAGAATATTAACTATATACATTATGTTCATACACAGTGTCTATATGTGTTAGATACCTCTGATGTTTTTATACTAACTACTGACTTTTAAGTTCATATTCCTCTCTGCAATCACCTAGGATTTATTTCGTGATACGTAATAGTATAGATACCGAAAACTAAGACGTCAATAATTTAATCAAATTTTATATGTAACTGTTTCCTTTCAGTAATCAATATTTTTGCCACGGTTGGAAGGAAGAAATTGTAAATTGACAAATCCGTTTCATAGACATCCTACTATGACGTCATTAAATATATCATAACTCATAATGGACCCCAATTACGTTATCGATAGTAAAGAGACTATCAATTATAAAGATTTTGTCCTACTTTACCTAATAAATACTGATGCACTACTGATAGGCCTACTAAATTTTTCTTTAAACTTTGAATTATTTTAATAATAAGTTAAATAATTACTGCCGGTTCTTATGGAGAGAAGATGGGTTTAATGTTGTGAAAAACCAGTGAATTTTCAAATTGTTTTTTTATATTTAAAATACACTTTGATATATATGAAAAATACGTTACATAACATTTAGTGCGCAGTTATGCCCTTGTCAGGGGTTACGAGTACATTTTTAAAGTCATGGTGTACAGGTATTTCAAGGGGTAACGATGGTTAAATATATAGAAAAAGAAAGCAAAAACCCAAAAAGAAAAAAAAAAGAATAACAAAAAGAAATCTTTAAAATAACCTTAGATGTATGAAAAATGTATTACATAAAATTTAATTCGCATTTATATAACATTGTGGCCTGCTGTAATGCCACATTTAAAGATCTGGTGCAAAGTGTTTCTTAAATGACACTAAGCATGACTGAAATTTTCCGTAACTTTAATTGTTTGCTTTATTCTCATGCAAAAAGATATAGTATCTTCGAAATTATTATGGTTCATTACAAATATGGAACCCACATTCTTTACGCTATACAGTATATAAAGTTTTCTATGGAATAGGAATTTGTTATTTTGTTGCAGTTGAAAAATATGTCTCAACATCTGTAGAAAAGTACCTCTAAAATTCATTCTTAAAATGTAATTGTTTATCTTAACATTTTTAATTTGCATTTTGTTTTCTTTTTTGTGAAAAATAATTTAGAAATTTCTTATTCATATATTGAGCAAGTTTCAGTGCTCTGTGCCGCACGTAAACATAAATTTTCGTCATATTTAAATGGATGGACTCTTAAATTGAAATTCCATGCTAAATTAACAAGCGATTTTCTCACAGACTTTTTAGATTATTCGTTAAGTTCCAAGTGTAATGGCTCTTAAATTTTAATGGTAACAAAAATTTGATGCATATTTTATATATGCCTACTATGGTTAACAAAACAAAATAGCATTTTTTATGGATTAAATAATTTCGAAATTATAAAAATAATATATTTAGTGGGTATTAAAAATTTAAAATAAAACATTTTAAGTTATGGAACCCACTGCAGACACTTCAGTGAGAAAGAAACATTGGCCCATGTCCTCGAGTATTGTCCACGTGGTGAACTCCTGCGCAATACAAGACACCATTGCATAAGAGGTAAAATTTCAGCCGCTCTGTTCGGTAAGAATTACGAAGTTTTTGAAGACGTGCATTCATTGCCTTGCTACTGACGAGAGCATGCGGAGAACCGATATAAATTGCCATTGACAAGATGAGTAGAAGAGACTTCATCATAAATCCGACAGCGAGATTTGAAATAGGTGTGGACCAGCCGGAAGCTTTTCACTTAAAAAAACATAATATATGAACCAACGGAACCATACTTCCTACAGAAATATGACATTGAAAACTACCCCGTCATTAGATTGATGATGATTGGAAACCGTGGCACCATTCCAAAACAGTTTTTTTAATTCATTAAAAATTTTGCCTTTCCAAGCAAAATTGTTTAGATGTAGCCCTTCTTACTTTGAAAGATTCTATTGAAATATTAAACAACTATTTCTTTAGTATGAAATTAATACCATATTATATATTCTTGTTGTAATTTTTGTCATAATATCATGTATTAGCAAATTGAACCTTTGTTACTGTATCAACTATTGTATCAAGATATTTAAATTTGTATAGTGTTCTTTGTCAATTAGGCAGTCTGCTGTGGCAGAAAGAATGTTCAAATCAAAATACATCTTTTTAAATACTCTGCACTTATAGATGCGAATTAAAAATTCTGGATGATTAGTTCTTACTCATTGAATTAGATGCAGGTGAATGTACATTGTATCTTTGTGTGTTTTTGATATTTAGCAATGGCAAAAGAAACTCCTGCATTCAGTGCCTTCTTAATGATTATGATGATTAGGATATTATTATTATTATTATTATTATTATTATTATTATTATTATTATTATTATTATTATTATTGTCGGAACAGACACACAACAAAGGACACACAATTTCCTTCCACCACCTCGAAATTAACCTCTAACTGCTTCATTCGAAGCTCAGTAGGATTTATTAGGGTTAAAGACAGTTTGTGATCTTCAGTCTCAATGAAAATTTAATTAACGAAATGTGTCAAAGGCAAATACCTTCAAATATAAAATAAGAATATTCGTATTCAAATTAACATTCTTATATCATGTTCACAATTTCCGTTTATAATTTTGTAACTAAAACAAGTTTTTAAATGGTTAGACTCCATTTCAATATATGGCTCTTCTCTATCTCTTAAAAACATATTATTTTACAAGTTCACCAACAGCCGAAGACTGTTTTTTTCTTCCCGTTCCCCACTCTCCTTCACTGTCTCTGTGTAACATAAGAGCAGCGCTCAGCGCAAGGACGTGCTCTGTTTCTTTCCGATAGTCGGTTGTTTTTATTAGTGGCGCTCGCATGCTTGAGTAAGATGTTGGTGTATAAATTAATTTTGTTGTGTTCTTCGGAATTTACAACCTATAATTGTGATATACACCAATAAGTTACAGCATAATTAGTATTATTTTCTAATATTAAGATTTCGTATACGTGTGTGATGGTTGTGATATAGACCAACGAAGCTTCAATTTCAGTGAAGTTACAGTAGCTATTGCCTGTACAAGATGGTATGGTAATCTTCCATGTTTATTGCTAACGGTGTTTGTGTGTGATGCGAAGCTCGTCGTAATATGTCCAGTTTTGTTAAGAGAGTATTCAGCAGTATTTATTTCAAAAGTGATTCAATTGTTTGGTATCAGTTACATTAATTTCGTAGAAGTGACTTCCGTTTGCAACAGATGTGATTAGACCTATATTATTTTATACGAATGTTGAATTTAGTGATGATAAAAACAGTTTTCTTCTGAGAACTTATTTTCTTGAAGATACTTGTGAAATGACTGTAGGCCCTATTATTGCACATCAGCTCTTCTCGCTTCATCATGATGACTAACTTACTACATTGGCGAATTAAGGTAAAGTAATATTCATTTCCTAATAGTAAAACAGAACTAGTAGCCAACTAGGGGTTGTAAACACATCAGCCAGGAATAGGGACAACTGCATAAAGTTGACTCTAGTGCAGCGTGTGCCGACGACGCTGGACACAGTCACCGACGCGGGATTGCCAGATTGTGATGAGTACTAGTCGCCGAATTGTGAGTTGCATGTAGGCCAAAGTCGCCTTTGTAATGTGAGGAGTTGTTATATTCTGAAATATATAGCTACACAGTTTTTAGGAATGAGACGTATCGTCTTTAATTTTTTGGATTTGGAATTGGATGCTGTGCAGTTGGTGACAATCCTATAAAACTGTCGCGTTTTCTATGGTACATGACACATTTTTTTTTTCCGAAAAAAAAAATGAAAAAAAAAAATTGTCTAATATTCAGAAGGTATATATATTTCCTCCTATAACCATTAGATATAAGTATAGAGACATGCCTTGAGGCTTTATGAAACGATCCATTCTTTCATTAAGGTGCATTTTTGCACATAATTCATGTGAATTGCAACCTTGACCACAATTTTATATTATAATTTTATTATTGTTTATTGCTTATATATTTTGATGCCAACTATAACCCTAATATACCTCAGGGTGAAATAGGGTTTATTAAATTGGATAATAAAAAAATATTCAGAAGGAGGGTAGTTTGGAATGTTAACAATCATAGAACGTCAGTTGACATCAAAACATTATTAGAATATAGCCTACCTAACAGTTACCCTCATTGAGGTTCTGGCTGATAAATAAACTTACATCTATTATCAGGCCGTACCGGTATATCTCACTTGGTATGTTTCGGAGGAAAACAAATTATTTGTATGCAAATGGATTCTGATTAGTGTAATATGTAGCTAATCGACGATGTATACAATGGAGGGGGAAAGGAATTGGCCATCCTACCCCATTATCTACTGGCCTAGTTTCTCATAAGTGGTGACTTCTTGGTATCACTTGTGAGGTTCAGACAGTTGACTAAACAATAACCTAAAAATTGGAAAGAATTGATCGGTGTAGGTAATAAAAAAGTGACAATTTGACATATGAATCAAAAAGATAGAACATTCGGTCATTTCCAAAACTCTTTACACTGAAGTGACGACACTTGGATATCACGAGGTATGTGACAAGGTTAGCGGGTTAATTGAGTGGATAACTAAGTGACGTCACTTCCATGTAACGGATCTTGGAAATTAGCCTACCGAACATTTTAATATAAACGCGAAATGTACAGTTACCCTGAAAAAGAATGAGACGATTCTTGGTCGTCGGAAGTTAAAGTTCTACTCGATATCGACGTAACGATACGTACCACGACAAATGGTACAAGAATTGTTACAAGGACCACAAGGACAAGGACCAGAATAAGGATCACGAAGAAGACAGCCATTTAAGGCCAGGATTTCACAACATAGCTCGAGTCACAAAATATCATTGCTTCACTGTACCGAATGGCAAATGCCTGCTAAGGGATCTACATTCTGGACTGCTGCTGTTACTGTCTTGTCTCGTTAGCTCATATAGTAGCGTGTCTGTTCCACTTTATAACCGAAACGTCTCGTGTTCGATCCCGGGTAAAACTTTTTTTTTATTGAGGTGTAATTAATTTGTTCAGAGTTCCTCGACTGTCTAATTTGTCGAAAAATATGGAATAATTTATGCCCAATTTCTGGGTCTTACAAGTGGGCTGAACCTCGTCAAAAAAAATAAATCTTTCTTGGAAGTTAAAAGTATTCTTCCTCAAACAAAAATCATAAGAAACAAAAAGAGACCTGTTAACTTAAAATCTTGTCCACATGCCATCAGGTTCTATTACAGTTCTAAGTCGATCCGGCATGGATGTCACGAGTTTGTGGAATAAGTTCTGATCCCCGGCGAGATCTTCCAAGGTGTCAACAACTTGATCCCACAATTCGTCTCGATTTCGAGGGCGTCGGTGGGCATAGGTGGCTATCCTTCTCTTTTTCAATTCCGCCCATAAATTTTCGATGACATTCAAATCAGGTAACTTCGGAGGCCAATTAATGATTTCGATCTCGGGTCTCCTTTGAAACCATCTTTGAATGCTTGCACCATAGTGCACGGGATGGTTATCCTACTCGAACAGCAATGTTCCTTCGGGAAAACGTTCTCGGGCGGAGAGAAGGAATATATTTTCCAGAATGTGTTCGTAAGTTCCCGCATTAAACCGGCCATAGATGCGTTCTATAACGCCAGGTCCATCGTAAGACATCCACCCCCAACACGATATGCTAAAGCGCCCCGATCTTTCACGTCGGTGCACATAGCGCTGATCATGTCGGAGACCATTCTCACGATAGACACGGACAGAACCTTCGTAATCACTCGAGATGGTTGTTTCGTCGGAGAAAATTACATTTCTCCAATCGAAATCCACTCGATTGGTAGCGGAGGCAAGACGGTCGACAGCTTGTGCGTCCCCCAATATTTCCATTTGCGCAACCCTCCGGCTCCTAACACCGCGGTTCCTCAACCTGCTGATCACAGTCTGTGAAGAGCCGGGAAAGTTAGATGCTGCTCTTATTTCGTTAGCAGTCAGAAAAGGGTCCTGTCGAACTGTCTCGAATAAGACAGCATCCTCTTCCAATGAAGAAATCCGCGGACGCCCAGGAATAGGGCGATTTTCGACCTCCCCTGAATTTTGGTAACGATGAATCCACCTCGCGGTTGTACTTCCAGAAACACCGACCAAACGGCCAGCAGATCTAGCCCCATATCCAGCCTCAACTAGAGCTATAACTCGCTGTCTCATGTCACGTCGGTTCGCCATTACGATGAGAAATGAGCGATGACGATACTTTAGTGCAGACAATGACTATTTAACGTGATATAGAGTTATTGAAATAACGGGCATCTTGCATAGTAAGAGTTAATAAGTCAACCCTAAATTAAATATCTAAATAACAGGATATAACAGGAAGTCCAATTGTTGCGAAACTAATCAAATTAAATCTAATTACATTAAGTAAACAAACCCCAAGTTATGACACCACATTGCTACAGTAAATTGTAGGTTATTAACATAAGCATTGAATAGGTCCGTGGTTGTGCGTTGGACGACAAAACCATCATCGAAAGTTCGAATCTTGCGGAGGAATGTAACTTCTTACTTTTTATAATGTAAATCAGACGTCTAACTACAATCATTCATATTTCTTACATTATTTATTAATATTTATAGCCAACATTGAATTTGTAAAGAAAAGGCTTTAGAAAATCTCATATGGAATTTGTGATCTGTAGTGACATAGACATAGATTATCTCTCGGAACTTTTCCGTAAAAGTAAATTAAATTCACTCCTTGAAACTGGAAAACTTCGTCGCAGAGTCATTTTCCCACAGCATACAAGCTGAAGTAGCACAGCCATTGATAAATGTTTTGTACACAGAATTAGACTGAATTCCTATTCCACAGAACCTATAATCAATGGCTTGTCTGAACATGATAAACAAATCCTAAGTGTTTCCAATGTCACTGAACAATTTCAAAATATTAATTTAAAAACTAAGAAAGGATCGTTAATGCTGTAACTAGTGATTATTTACATTTATGTCTACAAAATGAATCTTGGAAAAACATATATGATATTGGTACTACTGATATTAAGAGTAAATGTATTGAATTATTCACTTAATTTCATAATCATTTCAGTGGGTGTTCTCCACTCAATGTTGTGAAAAAATTCAAAAGTAAAAACATATAGATAACGCAGGGACTTCAAAATCTCATGTATTAAAAAGAAGAATCTATATGTAATGAGTTGCAATGTAATGATCCTCATGTTCTTACATACCGCAAGAAGTACAGTGTAATTTTTAAAAATTTATGAAAGAGGGAAATACAATATATTTGAATAGAAAAGTACAAAATTCAGATAATGCAATTAAACCTATTCGGAATATTATTAAATTTAAACTTGTAGATATCCTAAGAAAGAAAATATTTTTTTCATTAAAACCAATTATTATAAAGTAGAGATCCAAAATCTATTGCAAATTCTTTTAACGTATTATAGTATATAGTACAGACATATTATTGACAACTTAAACATTCAAGATTTTGCAAAAGATACTGCAATTGGTTACTTAACAGATGCATTTAATAATTAGTATTAATATATGTAATTAGTCAATAACTGCAACAGTGCTTTTTCATTCAATCATAACATGAATAAAATTGAATGCACATTAAATTAAACACTATTGCAAACACGTAGATAAAATAGTTAAAATTAACTGAAGGGGTTGAGAATGAAATAATCCAAAGCCATACTTTTAACAAAAATTGTTTTGTGCGAGTGCATTTCTTATTTCTTACACATATGGGAAAGCTATTAATAAAATATTGTAATAATTACTCAACAAATTACATAGCCTAAGGACTCTAAACCTTTGTAAAAGTTTGTCTATTATTATATACTTATATTTTTTAATTTAATTTTAATTGTTAGTTTTTAATATATATGCATTTACATTGTATATGTGTGTGTGTATAAATGCATTCATTAGATTAACGTTTATAATATTATAACTTGTAATTTTGTATTGTTTGCGATCATTAACACTTAATCTCAGGACTTTGTAAAACCCTATTTCAACGTTACATAGCTATTTCAACGTTATTTAGACAAAAAAAATCGTTGTGTAGACTAAGAATCGAACTCGCACTCTTCTGCACAACACGCAGAAGTCTTACCTTCTGAGCTACTTAAACGACATGAAAGCTTTCCTTTCTGTGCGGAGTGTCGATCTAGTCATGAAGGTCCATTGTCGATTTAACTACACGATTTATGTATACATTTATCTTTTATTTACGTAATATTATCATATTTTTTGCAGTTTTTGAAGTGAATTTCGGAACGATGCTAGTAACAAACCAAATAGCCTGAATTTAAGTAACTCAATATTCGTTATCTTGTGTATCAGTGCTCTGGTCTCCGATCATGCGCAGTGTCTTACATCTGAGACTTAGGAATATTCAATCGTCTCATCCTTTTCCAGGGAAACTGTACCTACATTTTTCACTTCACTTAGTATATGCAAGGCGTACAAAAAGTCTAAACTAACCTAAGCTGACCTATCAGAGATTTTTATATGCAAAGCATACCAAAAGCCTGAAGTAACCGAACCTATCAGAGATTCATAGGCTATATGCAAATCATGCGAAAAGCAAAAACTAACGTAATCTGTCGCAGATTCTCGCACCGTAGAACTTAGAAAAATGCAAGTTGGAAGTTTCAGTATCGCGTGCTATAGAAAAGTCAAACAGTCTTGTCCTTAATCACACCCGTGCAATAATTGAAGATTTGAACTTCGTATGCTTTCTAAACATGAACTTTTTTACGTTTTTCAACTTGTACAGGGACATCATTTTATTTTTACTTCAATTTTTATTCTACCTAAGATTTTTAATGTACTTCACTCCCACCCCTTCTACTAATGAAGTTCCAACTGTCCACACAGAATCAAGGTCGCATATAGTAAACAGCACTGAGTTAGTGAGTATAGTACGTTCCAGAAATATGTTCGCGTTTTCCAGTGACGAAAGAGCTTTTAATATAGAATCATAATTTCGCACAGGTACTGTCCGTTTGCCTATGTCGCATCCCGATTTCCCCCACCTGCTTCTGCTTGCTCCTCTGTAAAAGCTGGGCTGTCTTAGCTCTTTTCTGAAAACATTAATTTCTGTTAGGAATTGGACGTTTACATAATATTGTACAACTATTTAAAATAACTTAAATAAAAGGGCCTCGTTAAGTAATTAACTGTCACTTGATTTCCCCCCTTTCTACGATCCTACGGCATAACCACTTGGACGGACAGTAGATAGCATGTCTGAGTAATTTTATCTGTGCGGGTCGGGCAGAAGTGAAGATTGAATTTACAGTACGTAAGGTACTCTTTTATAGAGTAGGTATAGAATTATTTCAACATGAGTTACTAGTACGAAGGACGAAACTGGCAATTGGAATTAGATGCAATAGTCTATAGTGCGATAATATGCACATTAGAACTGAAGCCTGTATCGAAATGAACGGCCACCATTTTCAAAAATGTGTTTAAATATCCATATTATGATTATTTTTCAATTTAACTTCATTCTCTATATTGTACGCAAATGTGCTGTAGACAGTATAATATGCATTGCATAATGAATACGTTCACATGGGTAACTCAGTTCGTGAATAAAAACACTTATTCTTAATACAGTACTGCATTTTGATTAAACAAAAACGTAATGAAAATTATCGAACTCAAAATCGCGATATTTCCTAGTTTACGTAAATGGATGAACTACTTTTCTTCCCTCCTATACCTAGTAAAGTGATTTGTTTGTGTTTTACGCCAGTATCATCGAACTCCAGTCGTGGAAGGGGGTAGCGAACGGTGTTTCCGGTTCTCTAAAGGTATAGCCAGGTTAATATTAAAAATTTTAGTAAAAATAAAATGATGTCCCTGTATATTTAAATTATATTACTTATAATAAAATAAAATTCCAAAACAATTAAAAAACACTATAAAATAACTAAGAAATAAATACATTGAAACAAATTGTTTACACACACACAGATATATATATATATATATATATATATATATATATATATATATATATATATGTCTCTGATTGAGGTTCTGACTGATATGTAAATCTATTAAAAGGCTCTGTTCGTCGGAAAGTTTCCTATATAGCCTATATATTATATATATACCTAACATAAACATATCATTCGCACCATAAACAAATGTTTTAAGAATGTAAAATGGTTTAATCGAGCTAGTGTTGCATCGGCTTTAACACCAATCTTGGGATTGTTCATGAATGTAAAACATAAACACTTACATGAATTAATGAATGAATGAGAGGATGAACTTTAAAATGTACGCGAAAACGCGTCTTTTCAAGAGAAATCGGGACTGAGAAAAACTGAGTATGTGAGTACCAAGCCTGTTGGCCACTTGCCTCACTCGTAGTTTCGCTGTTCCATTGAAGGAACTCTAGAAAATTTTGAAGGGGAAACCGAAAATTGATGTAACCTAATAGCTATCACAAAGGAGTGGGGGAGAAAGGTACATCAGTACATGAAGACTTTTAACTTATATTAAAATTGAGGAACATTTTTCCAGGCTTTGCGATGTTTTATTTCATTTATTTATCTAGCTAGGTAGTGAGTTCAAATTAAAATTATGAAACAATAATGTTTCTAGCCATTACCGTAATGGCCAGGCTCGTACACCGTTTTGTCTTAGGCAATAATAAAACTTAAAATTTACAAAGACAGTTTACTAAATACAGTAATTAGCTTAATTCGAACCGATAAATAATACACAAGAGCAAAAAAAGAAGAATGAGAAAAAGGAAGAGAGAAAAAACACACATTTAATATAAATTGACAATCAGACAGTAGCCAGTGATATTCAATAAAAGCATGAATGTAGTCGACAGAAATAAAAAGGTAAAAAATACATATATTTGGTAATATTATATATCTTGAATAATTTCCTTTTTTAAAAGGTTCAATTTTAAAATATTTCAAATTTGGAAAATTGTTTGTAATTTTATTATCCCTTAAATTCACAAAGTATCCTATAGGATACGTGAATAATAAAATTGTATACAATAATTTTAACAGAACAATAGAAAAAAATTGGTAAGAAAATTAAATTTAATCAAAATCTATTTTAATCAATCTATTCTTTAACAGACTCCATGCACCTTCTACCCCCAAAATTGTATAATATGTTTTGTACAATTTTTTTATAAATCTTAATATATTTTTTCATTTTAAACGTGTATTTTCACAAAAATTACACAATACTGTAATATTGTACAACATATAAAATATGGACATAATAAATCTGTAGCCTAAATTTTTCTGGTAATTTTCGATTTTCCACAAATAATTGGTGTTAACATGTATAATTAACCATCCTGAAACCGAAAATCGCTTTTTTGAAATTTTTCTTTGTATGTCTGTCTGTCTGTCTGTATGTATGTTTGTTACCTTTTCACGCGATAATGGCTGAACGGATTTCGATGAAAATTGGAATATAAATTAAGTTCGTTGTAACTTAGATTTTAGGCTATATGGCATTCAAAATACTTTATTTAAAAGGGGGATTATAAGGGGGCCTGAATTAAATAAATCGAAATATCTCGCTTATTATTAATTTTTGTGAAAAATGTTACATAACAAAAGGTTCTTTAAAAATGATTTCTGATAAGTTTTATTCTTTGAAAAATTTTGATAGGACTGATATTTAATAAGATAAATGAGTTTTAAAATAAAAATAAATGTCATCTAAGGCGGTGTATTGAAATAAAAAACAAATGACTTCGTCTATGAGGGGCCTTGGACACAACACTCGAAAGCTATGAAACATAACCTACAGACAATGTTTCTGTGTTTCTATGAAGTAATATCGGAAGCTAAATTAACTGATTTGTATAATTAATTATTATTTCATCATTGGAAAGTGTAGTTTCTCTGGATGGACATAATGCTATAATGTTATTACAGTAACTTGTGAGTGAATTGAGGACAGGTAAGATTAAAATAACTTCTTATGCACAGAAAACTTGATAAGTTATTCTGTATATTCATTTCCTGTATTTCTTAAAATAATGTTTATGAACATATTCATTTTTATCTCGGAGAATTAACGAACAACGAGAGTGTATTGATTTAGTATGCAGTAATAGTACGTTAGCTTAGCAATCCATTATTGTGTAATTCAAATTTTAACTATGCTCAATTGAATCGTGTTAAAATACATAAAATATATATGCAATAAATGCAATGCAAAAAAATTGGGTAATGAGCCAAACAGATTAAGTTGCGGTGTTGTAAAAGCTGTTCCTCCTGAGATTCAAGAGCTCCCACAGCAAATTAAAAACTTTCTAATTCGAGTACATCCGTTATCAACACACTTTTTACATAATGTAATATAATATAATATAATATAATATAATATAATATAATATAATATAATATAATATAATATAATATAATATGTCCACACCTGTGGAGTAACGGTCAGCGCGTTTGGCCGCGAAACCAGGTGGCCCGGGTTCGAATCCCGGTCGCAAGTTACCTGGTTGAGGTTTTTTCCGGGGTTTTCCCTCAACCCAATACGAGCAAATGCTGGGTAACTTTCGGTGCTGGATCCCGGACTCATTTCACCGGCATTATCACCTTCATTTCATTCGGACGCTAAATAACCTAGATGTTGATACAGCGTCGTAAAATAACCCAGTTAAAAAATAACAAAATAATAAAAAAATATAATATATAATATAATATAAACATAATAATAAATCTGTAGCCAAAATTTTTCTGTTAATTTTCGCTTTTCCAAAAATAATTGGTAATAACAATTAAGAAATATGTTAAAGGAATTGTCATTGCACCAAATGAGTGGTCAATGGATCAAAATGATCGCATTTTAATATTTTAAATAAAATTTAAATTAAGTAACATATTAAACGATTTATCCTTCTATCAAACACGAATGTTCCCTGGATCAAATGTTCTATTTTAATTATGTAATTACTTTATATTCATTTCTAACGAGTGCAGCGGAGCGCACGGGTACGGCTAGTTCCTAAATATATTGTTTCACATATTTGCCATGTGTTTCCAATATCCCATTAATATTATTAACAGTTAGTACAGGCAGAATAATGATAGACTACCATCATAAAAACTATAAAACATACGAACCGCGAATAATAATGGCGTATTTTGCGGCTTTATGACATCACAATGCAAGCATTCGTCGTAGAATACAGAGATTTAGGGAATTGGAAGCATTTTGCAGAGATAGCTACTATCAACAATGAATAACAATGATTTCCAGTTTTAAAAGAATGATTTGAAACCTATGAATAATATAATGTAGACATCTAAAAGAAAATCGAATGTAACCTAATTTCGCCCTTTCGATTCTTTAGATAGCCTAAATAGCGACTCGGTGACTTGACAGTTTTATTACTCGCCGATTGTCCCTCATTTGTAGCCTAAATTTTGATAAATCGCCCAATCTGGCATCCCTCGAGATATGTGAAACAAAAAACATTCGAAATATTGGTACGAATAATGTGACACTGGAGTATAATTATTTACCTAACAATACCATCGGTGTATCTATAATCACAGTGATCAACACTTTATTTTTGTTCTGAATACAGAATCAAATTCATGATTTGATTCAACTTAAGTTAGGTTCCCATACGTCCCGTATAATACGGGATAGTCCCTTTTTTCACTAATGTGTCCCGTTGTCCCGAAAGACGTTATCGGAATATGTTGCTGCCTCACATTTAAAAATTAGTGACTGAAAAAACAAAACTGGAAATATTAGAAATATCAGTTCTCATCACTGTTTTTTGGTATTGGAATTCGCTACATTGGTAACATAAAGAGGTAACACTGAATGTATAGATTGCTCTTAAAACAATGCATACCATTATCAAACTTTGATAATAATTAGATAATATTCTTGTTTGTGAAATATGTACTGAATTCCAAAGAAGATAATGAATTGAAGGAAATGTAAAATCAAAACATTTAATTAGGTCTGGGTGGACACATTTGAAAGTGTTGAAAATCTCCGAAATAATAATAATAATAATAATAATAATAATAATAATAATAATAATAATAATAATAATAATAATAATAATAATAATAATAATAATAATAATAATAACAGTAATAATGCTTTATTTGTTCTGGCAGAACATAAATTAGTTTTTGATTAACTAACGGACTTACTCGTGTTAATTATGTAAGTCTGTGCGGCTTACAGCTGTTTCGATGGTTCATCATACCATCCTCAGAGCCTACTAGATCTCGGCGTCATCTCGAACTTCTCTGCCTGTTATGTGGGTGTGTTTGATTGTTGAAAGGTGTTGAAAAGTGGAGTCAAATAGTGTGTGTGTACTGAAATTGATCTGTGTGTTGAGAATTTGATCGGGGTGTGTTTTAGTGTGTTTGTATATTTCGTATTGTTCTAGTGTGTTGAGTTTTTGGTTCTTGGGTTGTATGTGTTGGCTTTCCATGTCCGCATTTATGTTATTGCATGTATGGTTAGCATTGGTTATGTGATCGGCGTATGTAGATGTATTGTTTACGAGTAAGTCCGTTAGTTAATCACTTACTTATATTAAAGTGTTAAAAGTAGTGTACGCAAGATTCAAAATGGATAAATTAGTTTTTAAATAAAATAATTAACACTCTGTATCTTGCGAACGTTCAGTTTATGACCATTGATTTCCTATATCTGAATGTTTCCTTGGTTATACCCTACAACTCCTGGAAATTTGTCGGTTGAATTTGTGTATTTATTTGCACCTTTATTATTAATTCTTTGCTTTCATTCACATTGCACCTGCTTTCTATCTTCTCTGAAACACTTTATTTTCTTTGTAATTTCTTCATTTTTCTTCACTGTTCCTCCTACTTGCTTTTTATATGTTTATTTCCTCAGTATCTGCCGTTCTTTTCTAATATATTGTTCCTTTTTCTTCTGGTTTCTTATATTCCTCATGTTGTTTTCTAATTTTCTCCATTTTAGTTAACAGAGTTCTTTAAAAAACTGCCACTATATCTAGAGGTTGCCAAGGAACAGTACTTCATTTTCGTGTGACTTAATAAGTAATAACTTTGTTGAACAGAGTAATTACGATGGGAACACGTAATGGAAGTAAAGCTTCTGTCTAATAATATCTCCCAGAGACGGAATATAAACGGGATTGTTTTTGAGTATAAGAAGAGTAATAAGGAACCCCTTTCAGGGTGCCGCAAGTGTGGTGTCTGAACATTTGCCATAGATAACAACTAAACAAATCGCAGTCATCTCCTAGTACGGTTATAGCCACCGACGTGGCTCAGTCGGTTAAGGTGCTTGCCTTCCGATCTGAAGTTGCGCTCGGGCGCGAGTTCAAGCCCCGCTTGGGCTGATTACCGGGTTGAGTTTTTTCCGACGTTTTCCCCAACCGTAAGGTGAATTCCAAGTAATCTATGACGAATCCTCGGCCTCATATCACCAAATGCCATCCCGCTACCACCAATCTCATCGACGCTAAATAACTTAGTAGTTGATACAACATCGTTAAATAGCCAACTAAAGAAAAGTACGGTTGTCTTCGCAGGTGAGCAAATTATTATTCTTCTGTTAATTCTAGGAATAATTTCAATGTCACCTTATGGGACTTAATTTTCCTTTTTATTTCTTCTTATAGGCCTGAGAGAAATATCGTTTGTGAAGTGTGAAGAAATTCGTTTTCTTCAAAATAGCTCTATATCACAAGAGTAGCCCTCACAGAATTATCATCCAGAAAGTAAGGGAATTTGCCTATACGTTGGATGTTAAAACGCTGGAACCATTATTGTGCTACAAGCTCACTATCAACACCTTCATCCTCGACTTCACATCATCTTCAACTGCAGTAACAGCAGCTTTATAATCTTTTCTAGTAGAGCTTTAGAAGGACTCTGAGGGAACTTTGCTGCAAGGACAGTAAAGTCATTGAAATTCCAACTACGAATGTGAACCATTTTTATGGTTTCTTTTATATCGATGTTCAGGTTAAAGGGGTTTTCCCACAAAAGAAAATTTATTCAGAAACAGCTATAATTAAATTTTAACACATTATTATCAGTTACTTTAAATGTAGGAATGTAAACATAGTTGTCAAGACATATCTTCACATTTTGTAATAATTACGTTTTAACTAATTACATTAAAAAGTCACATTTAAAAAATGAGGGTTAAGCCATTTTACATAAACACAATCGGTATTATTCCTAACGCTTTTGAAATAACAATTTATGTCCTGGTGATTGCAAAGTTCAGTCTGTTATGCTACCTTTACATACGGAAAATGTTCGACCGTCTCATATTCACTCTCTCCTTGTCCAATACAGGAAGAAAATGGAGCGAATTGATGTAACGTTAGATAAAGGCGTTCCTCGTTTAATGATGGCAGAGCAAACTTTCTCAATGAGGAACGTGCTGGTCAACTCCTTTCCGTCATTAGGTAGCGGATTTTTTAGACCGAATACAAGTGAATCGTATTGATGTAAAGGATATACAGTAACAATGGAGATTAATACATGGAAACTGCCAAATTGTTACTTGGAAGTACAAAAGTCTTTGCAAAATATTCTTCGGGAATATGCCGTGTATTTGTATTTTGATATACATAAAGTCATTCATATAGTAAGTAATATGCGTTACAAGAGCGATATGTTGAAGTTTTCATGTTCGAGGAAAAGTTTGAAAAAGCGAAACGTAGTGCTCGTGTATCGTACATTATTTTGTACGAAGATCGTTTATTACATACCTGAAAGAGGAATTTCTAATTAGTTGCAATGAAGTTTCCATCTTGGTTTCTGTTCAATGACGGCAAATTTGCAAAACATAAATATGTATCTTCAACATTGTTGTTTTAAAATGTTTTCTGTGTTTACTATACCGCAGCAGACCGTGATATACGTCTGTCTTTTTTTTCCCCCCAGTCTATAAATGCGAACTTAAAACAGACGGTAAGGTTATGTAACTTGTTGATTTTTTCACGGCTTCCTTAATGTTACTTGCATCACAAATACAGTAACTTTAGTGGAGTTGTAGAGTTTACTTAATTTTTGCAAATATTTAAAAACAATAATTAACAGTGCAATTTAGGTGAAATTGCAGTGGTAAGTCTCCAATTTATCATTATTACTATATTGAACGTCTCTAAAAGTAATATGTTAAAAACCTAAAGCAGTAAAATGAATATGTCACTTAAGCAGTAAGAAGAGGGAAATTGTTATGTGTGTTAGGTTGGGAATACTGAATGTGGAATTTTATACTTTCCGCGGATTGGTTTTGTGCGGAAACCAAGCAAATAAGACGATCTCGCACAAAATAATTTTGTGTTGCCTTTTTGTTGTTATTTTAAAAGTGAATAATTTTCTGAAACAATTTTAAATACAAAGAGCCATAATGAACTAAGTCAACAACATAATATTTTTCTAAGTAATTCTTGTTACCATGTACTTTCGTACAAGCACATGTTCGAAAAAAACTTCAACTAAGGCTAACTCATTTTCTTCAAAACTGGCTCTTATTTCACTATGGCTTTACACCAACCATCGGTTTCTGGTTTTTGATGCGAAGAATGCAGTAATTCCCAATTCAACGGCTTCAAAATTTTGGAAATTTCTTCCACCTAGGAACAGTTTTGAAACCATCTTCCAACATTGCCTAATAGAAAACCCTTTTTAAGACATGAAGGAAGATCCCGACTTTGCACGTAAGTATTTTTCGGTAGTATAATGTATTGTTAATGTTATTTTGGTTTAAATTTTATTTTAAATTAACTTGTTCTATTTGCTTTGCATTTATCTTTAATGCTATTTTGATTTAAATTTTATTTTAAATTAGTTTGTTCTATTTGCTTTGTTGTTATAGTTCATAACTGTTTATAGCATCATTCTTGATGTTCATGGTATTAATAATACAATAAATATAATAATTCTATTTCTATAAACCAATGTCAGATGCCTCTCAAAACTTCATGAAATTGTTAAAACGTTTTAGCTGTCGGGAATAAAGATTCACTTCGACTGTATGACCGAGTGGAACAACTTACAGTGAATACCACATTCAAAATTCCACCAGATACATAACATTACCTTGGAGCAGAAACGGTTTTGTTCAACAACGACTTTGGCAGCTATTGTTTTGAGGTGCCAGGTTGCAATATGCTCATTTATAATCACATATGACAATATTTCTGATAAATTGACTATCCCTGGTATTAGCGACAAGCTGATGACATATCCACTCTGCGTTGAGTCTGTTCAGGTGTCAGTTAATTAGGTACAGATCTATAACAAGTAGGCCTATATGATTTCCTAAGCGTCTTAAAATTTGCGATATATTGTATCCTCTGAAGCACTAAGGTCTTCTGACAACCTACGTAAACTTTTTTTTGTAAACTTTCTTTCAAAACTCTGTGTATATTTTCAATATTCCATATTCTGTATCTTTAATGTTTCTTCTCCGTTAAAACTCTAGTACCATCGTTATGCTACACGCTCACTAACGACAACTTCACCTTCGAGACTTCACATCTTTCTTGTAACCGCCGCGGCAGCAGGAGCAGCAGCTTTATAATCTTGTTTCCAGTAGTGCTTTAGAAGAACTGTAATCTGAAACTTGACACTTGATCACCTCTATTTCATATTCTTTGTAAGTTTGTTTTAACAATACTTTCCCGACTGACTCATGCTGAAAATACCAGTAATAACCATAGTATCCTGTACAGTGTATTGTCGATAAAAAGAACATTATTGATATGTCATAAAATACCAAACTTAGAAACCGACATACTTACCATAGGACTTTAAAAAATTGTTATTTGGATATTTCAGCTATCGGCACTACAAAATGATAAAAATAATATAAACCAGCCAGGATTTCTGGTCACATTTACATCAATATAAAATAGATAAAAATGTAACCATGCGCGCACATTATTTTAATGTACAGTATTTAAATTCCTACATTATTGCACCCAATTTTAGATAAGTTCTGCCAAAATATAAAGTTATTTCCGGCGTACAAAATTGCCCAATGTAGGTATTCGTGACAGACTGTAAACTTTACTTTGTAAAATAATTTTGTAACTAATTTTCACTATAATAAACCTTTTAGCATTACAGAGGAATGTGCTCGTTGTTTTGCACCACAACTCAAAATATTATATTTCATGAGGAAAGATTAGTACACATATTGTCACCTTCACTTTCAATCGTTTCTGTCGGCTTACCTCTACTGAAGGCTAAGGCCGGTACGTAGATGACGATAGGATTGACTAGAAGTTGATATAGCGAGAAGAGAGTGGAGGCCATCACGCGTACAGGCCTGTTGAACCTAAGCTGAAGATACTGAAACACATTGAGTTGTTCATTTACAGTGAAACTTTTCCACAAACTTCTTTCTTAAAAATATATAAAACAAAGCTGGTTTGGCCTCTCATAAATATGTACAATACGTGGGCCATGAAGATCACACAAAAATTCGTGAAAATGTGTTTTACGCGAATAAATATTTGGTACATAAATTTGCGAGTATCTATTTTTTTCTTTGTTGGGAAGAGGGATCCGAAGGTTAGAAAGTAGCCTTAGATTGGCTTATTGTTACTTAACAACCCTATACCCAGTAGGTCTAATAATACTCTTGAAGTCTGAAAGGCCGCTCTCATTGTAGTTACCGTGATTCAGCTATGTAGTACTATTTGTCTATTCATGAATGTAGGCTTAAAATCTGATAGAACACAATCACTCCAGAAAACATACGATGCTTCCTCAGACTAATACCAAACGTAAGCCAGTCATAATAGGCCCACTATGTATAACACTCTACACTGTATCGTGACTAACATTGAAATACTTATAAGTAATTTAGAAATAAAGAGAAACGGTGGAATGATGGAGGGATTCTATTTCCGAGAAAAAATCTGTAGGAAGTGACTTTATCCACCACAACCACAAATACATTCCCGCAATCGCCGAGATTTGAACCTGAGTCTGCAGTCATCTAAGTCCTATCAACGAAGCTTTGAAGACGGTATGCGAATAACATTGCTGCTCACTGTTTAGTTTCTAACACAATTTGTTCAAAAGCCATACATGAAATTGTTTAATATTCACTATGTTCATTTCTTGTACAGGGCATATCAGAAACTTTCCCGGAGTTTTAAAGTATCATTACGCACTGATTATTGATATCTTGGTCAAACTTGTTAAGAAGCATAAATAGGCATAAGCTTAGAAAATTTGTTTCATATTGCCAGACGAAAAAGTACTTTGATACTTCCGCCACCAGATGGTGTTTAATGAAAATGGTACCGTAATTTCCCACAGCTGTTTCTGGAACACAATTATGGTCAACGATACAGCCATTCAAATTTTGCACTATACTTTGCAGAATACTTAATGGTTACTCCAATCGCAGTAAAATTAATATACTACATGAGATAGTTGAAATATAAGCCGAAGATGGCAAATAGGCGAAAACGTTAACGTTAAATCTTTTAACCTCAGTGAATTATTTATATTTACAAATATTTGTTGTTTTTAAATATGTTAAGTAATTTCGACTGAACATATAAAAATATTCTTATATTATATTATATCAAATTACATAAGTCAGGAAACTAGTCATAAAATCCCTTGTCGACTTTACTTGACTCGTGAATGTGGGTTGGCTTTTCCATTAAAAAGTTTTTTTTTTTTCGTTGATCACTGAAAACTTTCTATTTCACCCTGCACAAGAAATTAAATTGAAAAATGTATTCCTTTATTGCTTGTACAAAATATTTTATTAATAAAAACAATCCAATTTTAAATTTTTAACTATAAACTTGTTTACCGAAATCATACTTATGTTCAAGATCGAAATGCCTCCTTATATTAAAAAAATTTCATACACATTTCATCTGACCAGTGGAGGCATTGAGCTTTACCTATATTCAGAATAACAAAATACTCTCGTTCTCAGCTTCTTGAAAATTAAAACAAAACCTAAAATTTATTAGTCATATTCTACAGATTTACACACCACTGATTAGAATTCTATGGTACCGGGTTAAACCTTTGCTTACTGTACGTAGAAGCAGACAAGCGGAATATTTGTGGAGGGAGAAAATGAAGGGGTGGCGTAAAAAGTGTCCACGCGGGAACATATTTTCCATGCCTGGTTTGGCTACACATTGAAAGATTTGAATTGCATATTTATTCTAAATAATGCAAGGAATTAACCAGAAATCGGAATACAATTCTTAGACTGACAAATTACAGAATTTTTCGGAGACTTAAAATTTACAACAAAATGCGTGTCGTATTTGTGACGTATATTTACTTTTAGGAACTAGAGAAAAACTGATATACTCACAGAATTAGCATATTTAATTGTTAATGATAGACTACAACACTGACCTCATAACTGGAGGTCACGTTCAGTTCGTAGAACACAGGTAGATAGATGTAGTTTGTAGCAAGACCCTCCAGCACAAAGGCCACACACATCAGCCAGTATAGAGTTCCGTACATGTATATGTCTGTAGGTGTTCCCATGACAGCAATGCCAGATAGAAAACTGTAGAGAAATACGAAATTAATACTTGCTCTGTAGTACTTCGTCGTCAAGTGTCGAGTATTCAACTAGTCGTAGACTAAATTTAATCAAATTTGAAAGACATGGTGAGGACCGATAAGCTAATATATTGAAATTAGGATTGGTCAAGGTCCGTCTGTGCTTATCTGCTTAACAAATATTAATTATTAGAATATTTCTCACATTATTTATTCAGTTTAACGTTTTCGGCTTAAATTCGGCTTAAATAAGCCATCTTCAGAAGAAAATGCTATGCCTAAAATACATTAATAGAATTGGTATATGCGTGTGAATAGTACAATATGGATAAATTAGTTAATTATGAGTCTCTACCGTGACAATAGTGAACTTAAATTAATTAAAATGTTAAAACAAGAGCTACCATCACCGTACGCACGATATTGAGTCATCTGCACTCAAGTCAGCATTGGAAATTGTCACAGATGGCCCAACATATTGCACTTATAACAATAATTTATATGTTTTAACATTTTAGTATTTTAATAATCTATGACCATGGCTCATGTAGCCCTTGTTTTAACATTTTAATTAATTTAAGTTCACTACTTCAATTTATTCTGACATTTCTTCTCCTATCCTGACTTCGACTCGTTGTTTCACATAAATATTACTGGGCAGCCTCCTCTCTTTCCAATCCACACCAAATTTCTTTAGGAACCCAACCGGGCTATTCCAATCCACTCTAGTAGTCAAATTATGCACATTTAAATTGAACGTTGTTATTTTGATTATCATATATGTGGTTATTCATATAGATTTGGTTGAATTTTCTACATTAAATTATTGATTGGTATTCTTTAAAATATGATGAGGCATTAGGCCTACTTGCTATAAAATGATCAAGTGATAGAAGGAGTATAATTATAAAGTTATCATAGTTCATACGGTTTGCATATTAATAAGTTATGAACAATATTTTGTATGGATGTAACTATTACTGCTTATTATATTAATATTAAATATGTACAGTAGTGGCAAAAAAACCAACCGACCCTTGTAGCTGATACAAAAGAATCGTGTGCTGTGGATTGTGTCAAACTGTGGTAATTTCAATATAGATAGTGAAGCTAGAGGTATGTACTGCTATTTAATGAAACGATACGCAGTTATCTTTGCCGAATAGAGGTAGAAATGTAATATTGATGTCAGATGAAAATAAAACTCTCAAAGTTTTTTCGTCTGTAATTTTGAGTCACTTAAGGAAACAAAAGACGATAAGAACCGAACAAATGCAATAAATTTCATTGTTGCAATTAATTGTTCAAGATGGATGTGTTTTGTGACTAGCAAAATTTGAATCTGTGACTCTTAAATCAGCTACAATGGTCGGTCCGGTTTTTTTCCATTACTGTACACATTTTCAACAAAATGGATTGAGAATTTTGAATTATCCTGTATTTTTTAAAATTAAAAGATTAATTTACATCCTTTACATTTTCTATAGATCCACATTCAATAGTAGATTACTTATTAAATATTTAAATACTTTAAAAAACTTGTTTTTAATGGGGATGAATGTATTACACCCCTGGTAGGATGAAGTTGTGGGAAACACTTGTAGCAGGAGGGTTAAGTTCATTTTTGTGTAAAACTACTTAATTAATTTATTTGAAAATTTTACAGTGTTTTATACAGCCTGTGTAACTCAAAGTAGACTTACGGGTTTGTAAATGTCACACACATAACATAAAAAATATATACATTGAAAAGAATAACAAATTATTAAACAAAGTATATTTTTTTCTGTTTCACTAATTGTGATATGTTGAAGTAAATATTGCTTCAGAATTTATAATATACATTATTTAATAACTTTAAATAATTGAAGGAATATTGGTGAAATTGTTGCTAGTAATATGCACTTAAAATTGACGTAAATTTAGCAAAGTGGGGGAAACAAGTTATCAATTAGAACCTTTTTAGCACTTGGATACGAAACTAATTATACCACTAAATTCAGAATGATTTTATATAGTATACATGTATAGTGATGACAATTTCTGTTCCATTCTGAGCACTAAAAGCCTAGAAATATTTAACGAAACATTTATAATGATATGATTTAATCGTACAGTAATCAGAATCACTACCCAGTCCCCTTACAGGAAAACTGGATAGTCGATGGCTCCGATTTGTCACCACCTGGTATACTTGTATGATATACTAATTTTACAAATTAGAATACACTGTCGTATCTTGTATAACATGGTCTAATCTATTTTGTCCCGATTGCATACCATAGTTTTACTGGCGGAGGTTTTCTGTTGTCCTATATTAGACTTTTAAAAGTATGAGGAGATAATATAGGCCTAAGGACATGAATATCTACATTTTCTGGGACAACCAGTTAATTTCTAGATTACTGAAATTCTTTAATATCGTTTATAGATTAGTAGACATGTGTAAAGATATCCTTGTCCTACTTATATGCTTAATGATATCCAACTTGAATTTCTACATACAACTACTTGTAATGGATAAAGAAGTTGCTGATGTTTTGGCTTGAAAAAAAACTACGTGAAGATTAATTATTGGTCCTACAGAATATATCTGTTATGGTAACAATGGTTATTAGAGGAGAAAAATTCGCTCCGTCGCCGGAATCGAACCCTGGTTCTACGTACCAAGCACTCTAACTACTGAGCTAAGCCGATAACCATCGTTACCATAAAAGATATATTCTGTATGACCAAAAATTAATCTTTACGTTGAATCTTCGCCCAACAGTGCATAATACTCTGAAATCCCGGTCACCAAATCACTCAATTAAGTGCACTCCTTCCATAATGGCAGTTGACTTAATAATAGCCTATGTCAACATATATGTCGAAATTGAAGTCGGGCCAAAAAGGAAAAAACACTAGATGAGGGGGATTCGATCTGGTGCTATGGATTGAACTTCGACATAGCTCAGTGGTTAGAGCGCTTGGTACGTAGAACCAAAGACCCAGGTTCGATCCCCGGCGCCATAGCGAATTTTTCTCCACTAATAACCTTTGAAAAAAAAGTAAAGCATCCTATATTCTACTTGTAACTTACTGTACATTAAGATTTAAAACTCTTACAAGCATTGCATTTTGAGTGTTCAAAGAAGATTTTATGACATTTAGAGGAACTGGGCAATCTAACTTCCCATTAAACAACTATTGACTGACCACTTGACTCATCAGAACAAGTAATAGTAACACAAACGACAACCAGTTGTACACAATTTTCTTTATATTATGATTGTTACGAACGAATTTAATTAACAGCAATGTAAGTGAAAACGAGTTACAACATTTTTATAGTAGCATAGAACTACGCACACGCATGTGTGAACCAGGCCACTTGCTATCTTATGCTTCTGTACTTTTAAGGGGACTTGTATGGATGAACGAATGAAAAAATAATTATAAATTTGTAACATTCAAACTGCAGATGCACTTAAAGTTGCAGTCAGTACTATTTGATGTAGATGTCATAATCTTATAATGGGTCATTTAAAAATATTTTTGATATGAGGTATAGCTTTCAAATGCATAACTCATTATTTTCTGGCTTAGTTGCCCCTCAAGAGAGATTCCTCATAAGAGTTGCCTTACTGATGTCACTTATGAGGTTCAAACCTGTCTTCGGACAGTTGAGTAAAGAAGCACCTTATTTTTTTGCAATACTTGATATGTAAGTTAATTATTTTTGACATGTATTTGGCAGTTAAAGTAAATTTACAATTCATTTCTTAATTGCCATTGCAACAATTCTTGAACATGTCTGAAATACAGTACTAAACGGCATTTCATACAAGTTGAGAGGATGTGAAGAGCATTTCTTTCCCCTTCTGCTAGTCCGTGAGCGATAGAGCGGTAGTTGTTACCTCTTATGCCTGCACCCCTCAAGCTGTATACAAGAGAAAATAAAATATTAAATAAAGTACCCAATAGGTAAATATAAAATACAGCCATACAAATGTTTTACAGTTACATGTTTGAGTATATTTTAGTGCCGTTCTTACAGTATTTTCAACTAAAATTAAGGAATGTCGGTTTGTATTATAAAATCAGGTGTGAGCAACACGGATTGTCCCATTTTATATACCGTAGAGTAGCAACTAACTGTGAAGAAAACATTTATCTTCTGCTGTTACTAACTTTTTAATGTATCAGTTGATTTGGATAGCAATAAAAATGAAATAGAAACTCCTAGTGTAGACTTTGGAAATGTAGATTACTGTCAAAATTGTGAATAATTAAATTTGTCACTGTCTTGAAAGTCAATTAATTGAATGTTTGTGAGATGGATAATAGCATCTTCTCCTTCGCTGATGGTAGAGAGTGTGAATAGAGGGGAAAAGCCTATCAACCAAACTGAAATGGGAACTAGTTTCAAAGCAACATAGCAACAGCCAAGTCGTGTGTTGCTGGATTTAACAGAGCTATTGCAAAATTTATAAATGCAATTTTGATTTATTATTACCTACTTTTTACATTTTTTTCAAGTATTGCAAAACATTTATTCACTAACCGCAAACTGTAAGCGACTTATCTGATCTCGATTGCTAGGAAACTGCATTATTGACCAGAAGAGTCTCACTTACAGTTCTCGGTACGTAATATACTATTTAGTCACTGTCACATCTTATGTGGAAACATTTTTATATTAGTGTCGGTATACTTATTCAAAAACCAATTTATTGTAAGGAGATTGATTTTTACTGGCATTATTTAAAATTAACTTGTAATAGTGTTTCTATATTTACTTTGAAAGAGTCATTCTATTATCAAAATCCAATAGAATTAAAATTCTTATTTTATGTGAAATATTGGAATTCTTAAAAAAATGCATACTATAAAAATTCTACTTCTAATGTAGGTACTTTAGTTCAGAAGGTCTGCAAAAATTCTTAGATTTCTAACAGAATTTGTTTTTGAGATGTATATTATATATTCCAACGAGAACTGAGAATTACATAAATATATTTGTGGTCCTGGTAAAGGCTTTTGACAGAGTGCATTGAAATAAACTTAAAAACCTGAAGAAAATTAATGTGGTTTGGAAAAAGAGGAGGATATTCTGTAATCTTTATATGAAACAAAGTATCGGTCAGGACAGGAGAAGAAATGTGAAAGGGAAGTGTTACAGAGAGAGGAGTACGATAAGGGTGCCCTTCATCGCCTACTCTGTTCAGCATCTACTTGGAGGATTTAGCGAAGAATTACTTTCAAAACATGGGAGGAGCAATAGTAGGAGATAGAAGAATAAAGTGCATGACATTTTTGTTGGTAATATGAAGTTATTAGAAGATGAGAAGGCCATACAAAGGGAAATGTTACTGAAGATAAATGAGAGCTATGAGCAGTATGGAATTAAGATAAATACAAACAAGACGAAGACGATGGTTATCGGAAGAAAACTATGGAAGTTGAACTTGCGAATTCGAAATGAGGCAGTAGAACAATTCTGTAGTGCTCGGGAAAAGTGGCACGAGTCAAAAATGTTAATTTTACAGAAGAAGGAAAAAAAATTGTCTTCACACTGGTTTATGTCGATTTGATTTTCTTCTGTATGAATTATTGGAATGTGAGAAATACTTATGTTTCTTTTCCCTAGCGAGCAGATGTTCCGTAAGTAGTCAATAAATTATTAAAAATGTTTGTGAAAACTAACTTATGCCACTTTTCCCAAGCACTGCAGAATTTTATTCTACAGCTTCAAATACTTGCGGTGTGCTATAAGCAGTAACGTGAGCTCCTGCCAGGAAGTCAAAACGATGATTGCAGTGGCTAAGGAATCTTTTAATAGAAAAAGGAAGCATTTTCTGCAGACCTTTGGAAAAAAGAACTAACGAAGAGATTAGTTATGTCTTTTGTGTGTAGTGTGGCTTTATAAGGGGTAGAAACACAATCGAAGTGAAGGGAAACGACTATAAGCCTTTGAAATATAGATATGGAGAAGAGTAAAGCGTGTGAAATGGATAGATAGAATAAGAAATACAGCTCTGCTACAAAGATTGGATGAAGAAAGAATATTGCAGTAACCGATGAAGAAGAGTAAAATAAATTGGCTTTGCCACTAGCCAAGAAGAATCTACCTACTGGAGGATGTGCTGGAAGGAACAGTGAACGGAATAAAAGTTCGGGGAAGGAGATATCAGATGATAACAATAAGATGCAGGGGTTATATGCGGAGATTAAGAGCAAAGCGAAATATAGAAAAGATTGGAGAATGCTGGGTTTGCAGTGAAAGACCTGCCCTTGGGCAGAACAATATGAATGAATGATTTATAATTTGTATTCAGATCTTATGTAGTTCTAGGTAAAGGTATTATATACAATATGTGCCTAAATGTTTTCTCCCGAACCTTCAGTTATTACTAAATTACCCATTATAAAGATTAAAAATTGGCATTAAGTTAAGGTTGCAACTTCTTATTGTATTTATTTGGAGTTGTAAATATTGCCAATTTTTTTTTTAATGATTTTTTCCATGCATTTGTGTAGGAGTCTCCTTAATACTTATTCATATAGACCTATTCATTCATTAATACATTCATTCATTCATTCATTCATTCATTCATTCATTCATTCATTCATTCATTCATTCATTCATTCATTCATTCATTCATTCATTCATTCACAGTGTTCTGCCCAAGGACAGGTCTCTCACTGCATTCTCCACAATTCCCTATTTTCTGCCTTCCTTTGTCTCCGCGTATGATATATATATATATATATATATATATATATATATATATATATATATATATATACACAGGGTGTTTTCCGAGATGATGTTACAAATTTTCAGGGATGGTGGAGAAGGGCACATGTATCAATTTGAGATAAGGAACCCTAGTCCGAAAATGGCCAAGTGGAAAGTTACAAGCAAAAATAGTTGTGTGGAAATGAAATAATTTTATTCCTCTGTACACCTTATTTAAGTGTATTTATCTGTACATCTTACAAATACCGTGCGTATTCATCTGACGGTGTTTACGTTATCTACATACAGTATTCTATTCAGTGCGCTGTCTGAGAGGCGGGGGACAGGAAACTACACTAAATCAATGCAGATGGCGTAATGTGTAACGGACATGATCGGTCCTGATATGCACGTCTGTAGACAGCAGTGTATGTCTAAAAGTTGCAGTGTCCAGTCGAACAGTCCTAGTGAAATGGAGAAGTAAACGAGAGCGGAATAATCAGACCTGATTTTCGAATACGGATGAGCCAATGGGAACAGTAGACAAGCTCACAGATTGTATCGGGCAAGTACCCACGTAGGAGACATCCGGCCCATACCATCTTTCCATGACTGTTCTAAAGGTTAAGAGAAGGAAAACACGTGTTGCGTAATTACAATTCCATTTCCACACAACTATTTTTGCTTATAACTTTCGACTCAGTCATTTCCAGACCATGGTTCCTTATCTCTAATTGATACATGTGCCCTTCCCCATCATCCCTGAAATTTTGTAACATCATCTCGGAAACACCCTGTATATCTTAATGTCTTCTATCATCTGATATCTTCTTCTCCGCCGAACTCTTTTCCCGTTCACAATACATCCTTCACCTAGTGACCCAGCCAATTCCTTTTTCTCTTACTGATCAGTTTCAGTATCATTCTTTCTTCATCGACTCTTTCCAAGACAGCTTCGTTTCTTATTCTGTCTGTCTATTTCACACGCTCCATCCTTCTCCATATGCAAATTTCAAATGCAGAAAGTCGCTTTTCTTCACGTCATAATGTCCAAGTTTCTGCCCCATGAAATACTACACTCGTTACAAAGTACGACACTAGTCTCTTCCTTAGTTCTTTTTCCAGAGGTCCGCAGAATATGCTCCTTTTTCTATTAAAAACTTTCTTTGCCATTGCTATTCTCCTTTCGACTTCCTGGCAGCAGCAGTGCCCCAAGTATTTGAAGCTATCCATTTTCTCTACTGTCTCATTCAGAATTCTCAAGTTTACCTTGTTTACTTTTCTTCCTATGATCATAGTCTTCGTCTTGTTTGCAATTATCTTCATCCCATACTGCTCTCAGCTATCATTTAGCTTTAGTAGCATATCCCTTAGTATCATCTCTTCTGCTAACAACGCCATTTCATCAGCGAAGTCACCCAGAGTAGCGCAGTTGGTATAGCACTTGTCTTCTGTGCCCGAAGTTGCGGGTTCGATCCCGGCCAAGGGCGATGACATTTAGGTAAGCTTAAATGCGACAGGCTCATGTCACTAGATTTATTGGGATGTAAAAGAACTTCTGCGTAGCAAAATTCCGGCACACCGGCGACGCTAATATAACCTCGGCAGTTGCGAGCGTCGTTAAATAAACCATAATTTAAATTTTTTCATCCGCAAATATTATGGATTTTATATTTCTTCCTCCTACTATCACTCGTCTCATGTTCTGAAAACAGTTTTTCACTAAATCCTCTAAGTAGATGTTGAACAGGTAGTTGATAAAGGGTATCCTTGACATACTCCTCTGCATATTTCGCGTCTTTGTGATATTTCTTCTCCTATCCTGACTTTGACTCGTTTTTTCATATGAAGGTCACTGAACAGCCTCCTCTCTTTCCAATCTACGCCAATTTTCTTTATGATCCCCATCAATTTATTTCAATGTGGTCAGTCAAAATCATATAGATAGTAAATCTTGCTTCCCATTTCTTTGTTGATTTTCTTAAAAATTGTCAATTTTCGATATCGATTATACAGATAATGTATTAAACGTTAGTGATATAAGGCGACAAACACATTTTTGGCGTCCTCAGCTGAGTGACACAGATAAGTTCACCAATTTTAATCTCGCTTATAGTCACTTGCTACTTCAAAATTGAAACGGTTATGAGTAGAGCGGTGCAGACGGAGCACATGACAGACAGAATGGCATCATAGCAAGGGTTCCGACGTTACTCGGCGTGTTCCCTGTGTACAAGCGACGGTCATGTACACGGTGTGTTGACGTACAGACGACACAGTAGAAATGACACGGTTCCCTAACGTTTCTGCAATTAATTTTCTACAGATACTTTAATAAGATTTCAAAATTACAAAACTAATTAACTATTTCACCTATACTTTTCATGTATGATTTCATACAGAACGCAAACAAAACCACTGTTTATTTGTAACGGGTTCATGATATCCTATTCGCAAAAGCACTTTGTTTTTTCTCTCCTTTTCATTACATTGAAGGTGATTTATTAATGCACGTATGATACGTTATCAGATTTCTTCCAAATATTGTTACAATGCACAACAAATGACAATTGTAAGTTATTAACAGAAAACGAATGTCGTCTATCTGATAGCATGGCCTTATATGTGAAGAAGCTTCTTTCTACGTCTTTTGAAACAACTGGGGCATACGTAAAATCCTGTACAAAATTTTTGTCAACTTCTGTTAGTTCTTCAAAGGAATCCTTATCTCCAGAAATACTGTCACTAATCTTTCAGAGTTTATAATATCCACCATTTTTTTCAACATAGTTTTTATTTTCGCAGATATTATTTTAACAATGTTATCGTCTGCTTGAGTCACTTTCTTTCAGATATTTCACAATAGGGAAATCTGATCAACCAGTTTTGTACCAGACTTTTCTAAAGCTCATACAATTATACAATCAGGAATAAACCCATAATTCGATTCAGTGTATTCCAATTGTTGTTTCATGCGTGACTCAACCAACAGACATTGGACTATTGGTATTGCAGATGCATCTTTCACATCAAATGGTTGAATAACATTCTGGACCTGGTCGAAATATTTACAGTAATAACTGCAGGCCTTCAACCAGGAACCCCAACGAGTAAGTATAGGAGAAGGAGGAAGAGATATACCAGGACATATTTTCTTCAATGCTTTTACGCGGGCATCTCTTTCACAGGCCTAATAAGTTGATCAACACCAGGAAACTGACGTCTAATTACTTCTGCGGTAGGTACTATGATAGGCATGGACGAGACACGTTACATGAATCATATTGGGGAATTGCGCACCAGTTCTACTCTTTCAGGGGCGAGCTAAAGTTTTTCTGTATATAGTATATTTTATGTTACAATTATTAGTTAAATAAATAAATAAGCAAATAAGTAGTAAGTAGGTAAGTTAGTAAATAAATAAATAAGTAAATAAGTGAATAAATAAGTAAATAAATATTTACTAGCTTTTATCATGTACGGCGCTGCATCTGTCACAAATAAGAAACGTTCTCACTCTCAATACCTGAAGGCCACAGTAGCTTCACAGCATTTTCAAATTCAGTACATATTGAACTATAATTTACTATATATACCATTTCACAAGTAAGAAGATTGGTCCATTAAGTCCTCTCGCTTCCATTGCACCGACAACAACACTAACCACATGACGATCAACCGTATCTGTTGTCTCATCAACTGACACCCAAATCTTACTGTCTTTCAATGTATTTCTTATGTCATATATACACTTGTCGTAACTTTTCCGTATGTATCTCCTGCGCAATGTTGATGGATGTGGAATTGATCTACCGGTATATTTCTCCAAAAAATTCCACATGGTTTTGTTGTTAAGTTTATGAAGAGGAATATCTGCTGCTAAAAACGCATCACACATTTCTTCATGGAACACGGATGAGGAACTATGACTCTGTCCACATTTTCAGCCTTGTTCTTTCAATTTCATGACAACACGTTTGTGTGCATCCCTATTTATATGTCTTCGAACATTTCTTATGTTTCTTCAGTATTGATGTTTGCTTTACTACGCTGTACCTACTGCTTGCAGCTATCCTGTGTACCGCAGTGTCAGACCTCTGCGGGTAAACAAGGTGAATTTACAACCCTTGCCCTGTTGCCGGTGTGTCGAACAACTGCTCCCTTTGCACTGCTCTAGTTATGAGCTTATACGTTAATATATCACAGACTTATTATCTTAATTTAATGAAAGAATTTCACCAGTTTCAAGTGAATGTATGTTTACTTACCTGACAACCAGTGAAACGGCAACAGGTATTAAGTTCATCTTCTTACCCCCTCGCAGGTATTCGTCTGGAGTGTCTTCTTTCTTACCCCAGAATCCAAAGTAGATCCCAATCATGGTGGAAACCAGAAGCATTAGGGCGAATATACTGTAATCTGGCCAGCCGAAGCGTTGTAGTGCCTCTTGTTCGGAAATACTTTGTGTAATATTCATGGCTTCACTGCACAGGAATTAATGTGTTGTAAGCCCTTTTGTTCTGACGTCTTCCCCACACTTGTTAAACATTGAATGGTAATTATTTATTTGACTGAAATAATTAACTCTTTTTAGACTATTAAGTTAAGGGAAACTGATTTACTTTGAGTGGATTATTTTACGACGCTTTAACAATATTACTATTGTTACCTAACCTCTGAGTAAGATGAAGGTGGCTATTTCGTTTATATGACGTCATTCCATTTTAGACCAATGAAGTGTAATGAAATTTTGAATTCCAACCAATGACAGTCATACATCGCGATAATTTTTTCAGCTATAGGCTATTTATCGCTATCAATTTATCGCATGATCGTTCTTTTGTTTAGTCAGTGTCGCCAACTGTTTCCCCGCAAATCGATGAGCATGACTCCATTAAGATGCATTTACACCAGTGGTGGCGAAAATGTAATCTTGCGCCGAGCCACTGTGTAACCTGCAACGTGCATAGCATCTATGGAGGGAGGCGGACACCCAAAGGGGAAGTGAGCAAGTGTCTGACTTATTAACGTATTTTCATTTCCCTTACGTCAAGCACTAAAATATAATTTTATACAGTACAAGGCTACAAACTAATGTTTAGTACGTGTAACGAAGAAAGAAATGAACAATAAATGAATAATATCACAACCTAACATTTTATTAATTGTCTTCAGAATGTCTCTGCGACAAAGTTTCAAAATCAGGAATTATGTCACTGCCAGTCGTAGTTGATCACGAAGGTATTAGTCTGTCATTCGTGATCTAATTTTTTTTTCTATTTTAATTGTTGAAAATAATTTCTCAAAAACGTAAGTTGTAGCGAACATGGCTTCAAGAGAACAAGCGAAAGAACGAAGCTTCAGATATTTATTTTTTGGCAAAGATTTGAAAGTTCAACATTTGTCAAGTCCTTACATCTAGCTTTCATTTGACATCACATAGTAAATCAGCGAGTTCAAATTGAATAGCTAACCGCATTATTCGTACATCTGCTGAAAAAGGATCGACGTACAGAGATGATGATGATGATGATGATAACAATAACACTTAACCTTTCAGTGTTTCATCAGTAACATGTAGTAACTTATAATGCCATTTTATGTTATATAACCGTTTTCCTAGTAATATTTGTGAACAAATCATACATTTAATATGATGAAACATTAAAAGGTTAAGTGTTATTATTAATATTATTATTATTATTAATATTATTATTATTATTAATATTATTATTATTATTATCATTATTATTATCATTATCATTATCATCTCTGTACGTCGATTCTTTTACAGCAGATGTACGAATAATGCGGTTAGATTTTCAATTTAAACTCACAGATTTACAATGTGACGTTAAATGAAAACTAGATGTAAGGACTTGACAGATATTGAACTTTTCAAATCTTTGGAAAAAAAATAAGTATTTGAAGCTTCGTTCTTTCGCTTGGTCTGTTGAAGCCATGTTCGCTGTAACTTACGTTTGTGAAAAATTATTTTCAACAATGAAAATAGTAAAAATCAAATTTAGATCACGACTGACAGACAAATACCTTCGTGATCAACTACGATTGGCAGTAAGTGACATAATTCCTGATTTTGAAACTTTGTCGCAGAGACATTCTGAAGACTGTTACTTTTAGGTTGTGGTAATGTGTCCTATGTTTTCTTGTTCATTTCTTTCTTCGTTACACGTCCTAAACATGAACTTCCCCTTCGGTTGTCCGCCTCCCTGCATAGGTGCTATGCACGTTGCAGCTTACACAGTGGCTCGGCGCACCATGGCATTTTCGCCAAGGCTGCAATAGAATATTGAAAGTGTATTCTTCTCCTCTAGATGGCAGGAACAACAAACTTGAAATTCTTATGGAAAGGGAACAAGTCGTGGACTAAACTCCTTTTCAAAGTAAACATGAAAACTAAAGTGTTGAAGTCTAGACTAAAGAGATGCGGGACCTGTTCCCTCTTTTCATGCAGAATGAAAGAGCATACCTAAATTAATATGACTACAGTCTTAACTCATTTTTCTCAAAACTGTCACTTATTACCTTTTCATATTTAGTGATTCAATTAATGAAAAATAAATGCATACATGTAAGTTTGAATGGATAATAAGATCGACTTAACGAATAAACGAAAGTAAACCAACTAGCGAAGTAAAATAATTTAAATATTATTACGTGGAAAGAAATACATTATAAATTCACGAATGAAGACGAAAACTTAAGAATAAGAGTTTTAATTAACTTTTAATTTTAATTTATTTTTGTATTTCTTATGTTATAATAAACTACACTCGAACACGAGCTTTCCTCATACGGGTGTTCCTTATATGTTTTGTATAATCAATGTTGTATAATAGTACATTATGCAACGAGCCTATAATAATAATAATAATAATAATAATAATAATAATAATAATAATGATTTATTTTAGCTGGCAGAGTTAAGGCCGTAAGGCCTTCTCTTCCACTCAACCAGCAAAAAGTGTATATACATATGCATGAACTTACAAAGAATCCAACAATTTGATTTAGATGAGAGTTACATGTATACAAAAGTTATTTACAAATTAAACAACAAAATACTATGAACTATTAATTAAACACTGAAATAAACTGTGTAGCAGAATTAAACTAAAATACATAGAATGTTAATATATTTCAAATAATATTAGATAATAGAAAGAGATTATTACGAGACAATTAAAATACAGCACAATCAGGATGATGTCTAAAGAAAAAGTAACAATGTAGTCAGTGATAGTTTAAATCAGTATGATTGGAGTGAAATGCTAATAAGGTTATCTTTTAAGCTGTTCTTAAAGGTGTTTATTGTCTTGCAGCCCCTAATACTTTGTGACAAGGAATTCCATTGACGCGAGGTGGATATTGTAAAAGATGATGAATAACAAGATGTTCTATGAAGAGGTATACTTAGCGTGCCACAGATAAGTGATCTGGTATTTACGTCGTGGTTAGAGTATAGATAAGAGAAACGAGACGAAAGGTAATTTGGTGTTGAAGTGTGCAGAATTCGAAAGAGTAAAGACAAAGAGTGTAAAGTTCTACGTTCTTTAAGAGTGTAAAGTTCTACGTTCTTTAAGTCGGAGCCACGAGAGACTTGCGAAGGACGGTGATATGTGATCATACCGTCGGATGTTGCACACGTATCTGACGCACATATTCTGAGCTCGCTGTAACTTGACTGACAATTCAGAACTTAGGTCACTTAAAAAACGTCACAATAATCGAAGTGCGGCGTTACTAGGGTTTGCACTAGGGTAAGTTTTAGTTGCTGGGGCAAGAAGTTTCTCAAGCGACTCAAACAGTGAATGGAGGAACAGATTTTTTTTATCGTTTCTTTAACTTGAAAATTCCAACTTAGATTATTATCAAAAAAGAAGCCAAGATTTTTTACGACAGATGAATAAGGGAAAGATTACTGTTATTAAGGGAGTTAACTAAACGCTTATGTCCAATAATTATGGCTTGAGTCTTACTTGGATTAAGTGCGAGTCCGAAATTGGCCGCCCAAGTGGAGACAGTGGCTAGGTCACAATTTAACTTGTCAATCGATTCATTGATCGTATTGGGTCTGGAATGTATGTAAAGTTGTAGGTCGTCGGCATAGAGGTGATATCGGCAATACTGTAAGTTCTTTGATACGTCATTAATGTAGATAGAGAAAAGTAGTGGACCTAATACGGAGCCCTGCGGCACTCCCGCCTTTGTGCATCTCCATTGGGAGAATTGATTATCAAGTGAAACACACTGTTGGCGGTCACGTAGGTAGGAGTCCATCCAGCTCAAGGTATTGTCTGACAGGTGCAAAGCCTTCATCTTTGCAAGAAGCAAGTCGATATCAACAGAACCAAAGGCATTGCTGAAATCGAGAAGAGTTAGTGCCGTTACTTCACCCCTATCCATAGCTTCACGGATGTCCTCAGTCACTTTAAGTAGGGCTGTAGAAGTGCTGTGTCCATGTCTAAAACCCGATTGATAGTCATCAAGGAGTTTGTGTTCGTCGAGATAGTTCATAAGTTGTCCATGTACAATATGTTCTAATGCTTTTGAAAGAGTGGGAAGAATTGATATCGGTCTGTATTGGTTTACTGTAGAAGGTGTGTTAGATTTAGGTAAAGGTTTCACTAATGCCATTTTCCAGAGTGAGGGGTAGGACCCAGTCATAATAGATGCATTGAATATATGTGTGATGGTCGGCAGGATCACATCTATTATTTTATACAGGAGAGTGATATTTATATTGTCTATACCTTGGGCTTTAGATTTCATACGTCGCAGCGTCTTCATTACGTCAGTCGGGTTAATGTATTTAAAGAAGAATTTATCCCACACAGGTTGGGGGTAAGATCTGAGAAATTCAAGAGTCTCTTGCTTATGTAATGGTTCAGGTGGAGCAGTGACAAAATGTTCATTTAGGCTATTGAGTGACAAGTTGATGTTATCTACCCGAGGCTTTGCTTTTGTTAGACCCAGGTTATTAAGGTTACGCCACAATTCTTTCGCACTGACCGAAGGTAGAATAAGGGAATGTGCATGGCGTAATTTAGCATTTCTTACTGCTTGATTACATTTATTTCTTAAAACTTTGTAAGTATTAAAATCTAATTCGTCCTTGCTCCGTCTGTATTTACGATAAGCAGTGTCTCTGTCTGTCATGAGTAATTTTATGGCATCGCACATCCAAGGCGCAGGGTGTCTACCAACTCGTCTGGTTTTCAAAGGTGCGTGTTTATCGTATAACTGAATTACTAGGTCGTTAAATTTTTCGATTTTGTCGTCAATGTCTGGTAAATTCCACACTTCAGTCCAAGGCAGGCTAAGTGCATCGTTGATTAATTCATCATGCTCAATATGCTTCAAGTCACGGTATGATGTGATGTGAGGTTTATATTTTGGACAATACAAGGAATATTCTAGAAAGATTATGTCGTGTGCTGAGATACCCGGCGCTGATAGTTGTCCATTCGTTAATGCTAACTGAGGATTAGTCGTGGCAATAATGTCAAGAAGTGTCTCCGATTCCTGGGTATGGTGGGTAGCTGCGGAAGGAAGGATGGATATATTGTAAGACTCAAACATGTTCTTAAGTTGAACTGTAGCGTAATTACTTGAATTTAATAAGTTTGTATTGAAATCGCCTAAAATAACAGTATGGTCATAGTGAGGCACAAGATTAAGCAAAGGTGTTTCAAGGTCACTTAAGAATCCTGATTTAGGGGGTTTGTATACAACTCCAAGGAGGCACTTTTTGTTGCTTGCACCGACTTCGATGAATAGATATTCAGGATGTTCTAAGACTTCATTCGAAGACTGGTAGACAATTTTAAACGGTAAGTCCGATCGCACATACATCGCAACACCACCTCCGCGTTTACCGATTCGGTCATTTCTACAGAGGGTGTAATTATCTAAACTTACAAGAGAAGATGATAGGGAAGGCTTTAACCACGTTTCAGAGATAAGAATAGCGTGAAGAGACAAAGGAGAGAAAATAGATTGAACTTCATTGAAATGACAGAGAAGGCTTTGAGAATTTATAGAAGGCTTTATATAATGGTAGTAATTAAGATGCGAGTATGTTTGTTTATGAAACGAGCGCAAGCGAGTTTAATAATTTTCATACGAGCGTCTTAATTACCATTATAGGCAAGTTTCATACTACTTTTTATGCTCGACCATATTTATAATTTGAAATTATTCATAAGTATTCATGTAATGGTTATCGAAGTGAGGAGCGGAACTGACCTTCTAAATTGTGAGATGTGCGCAGACTCGAAAGTATTGATTTTTTCCGAGGAACGAATGACATTGACCTTGATATAATCTAGAGAATAACATGGACATTAGTCTTGATATAAGGTGGAAATTGATTTAGAATTGATAAACGAGATGACAAATTGAATTTATTTGAATATTATTTACAATTAACGCTAATTATTATAGTAACAGAACATAACCTTCTGCGACAGTATTGGATTTACAGCCTCCGTGACGTTTTGCTAGTTGTCTTTCGATTGCATATCCGAGAATAATCGATACTTGCGCTTTTATAATGCTATAATGGTGATTTCTCATTGGCTGAACAACTGAATTATAATGAATAGGTGTACTTTAATGAGGTGCATTAAAGGGCTACTACCAGGTGTATAATTACTACATTTCGGCATGGTCGAGCATAGATAAATATAACCTATCAATGTCAATTACATTATAAAATGTGAAAAATTGTTAAATTAATCAAATAATAATTCAGTGAAAAGCAAATAGAGAAAATTATTTGAAAAATGAATAAATGAGCTTGAAAAAATAACGATTTTTGGAAGAATAAATAATCAAAATGTGAATGAAAACGTATTAGTGAATCTACGTAACACAAAGTTATGCTTTCACCATAGAATGTGATGAATTCATTGTCAAAAAGTTTTGAAATGTTATATATTTGAGAAAATATATCCCCAATATAAAACAGAATATAAGATATATTAGTGAATAAATATTGGCCTTACCTTTAGCGCTCGTGGCTGGGAGTATTTCCTCCTAGTTTAGACGGACTACTGAACGTCTTACTAGAAATTTCTCTAGCGTTGAAGGAAGGAACAGTACGAAAAATTACCCGTTATCTAAAGTAATTACGACCTCGTTCAAGTTCCTCCTTTCTAACCTTGTTCTTTACAACATAATATCTTCATAATATATCTTCCATATAATTAATGCGTAGAATGATGCACAAGAGCTTCAGGGTATGTGTGGCAATGGAAAGAGCAAGATCTTCTTTAGTGAACACTAAACATTTTTTCATCTTATGAACTGAAAATGTGAGATACGTTTACATAAAATGCTTTATTTATTCATAAATACTATGAAATACGAGTTATGGTGTTTATGGTCATTAGTCGCTTAGTAGGAATGGAAAGGTTTCCTTCCACCTAGAAGCTACAGTAGTGACAAAGAAAACCGAACCGACCCTTGTAGCTGATTTCAGAGCCTTGTTCATTCCAGAGCACGATAGACTGGTAACTAAGACTTTCGTGGTTCGAATCCTGCCTGGGAAGGAAATTTATTTGAATCGGTCGTTGCAGAAAGGGGTAAATCATAAAAGCTTACTTTTGAGATAATCAATAAAAACTGTTTTCTTCTTCCAATACTGGAGTAATCATTATAAATATTTTTTCTTACTTTGTTTATGAATAGTGAAGTCTAATACATCATGTTAGACATCTGACACCTCAAACACTTTTGTTTAAAGTTGTTTAATCGAACCATGACTTATCCCTTTTTTGCAAGGAATTGTTAAATAAATATATATATATATATATATATAATTTACAATTTTGCGCTAATGTAATATTTGAAATAAAACTAAATGTTAATAATTACAATGATAACGATGTTTTTGTGTGTAATTACTACATTACTGTCACCATTTACATAATTATTTTTGCATTTTAATCATTATTCCTACTACAGAAATGTACTAATATGTGATTTTATATCACAGTTTTAAGTGAAAATTCTACTTTTAAATTAATACTTAAAAACTGCATATACTGGGTGTTCAGTTCAAAATGTGTCTTGGCTCGCTGTATGCCGTCGTGTGGCTAGCTGATGAACCTAGAGAATTCAATCTTCCTACACTTCCGCAGCTCAGGTGTATAATCTAAGAGGCAGAGAAGTTGGCTAGCAAGTACGGCGTTCATTCTGAAGACTACGTGCCGATACGTACGGTAACGCCGGTAGTAGCAGGAATGTGAACTGTTTGGAAATACGTACTGTCGGGATATGGGGATAGGGTTAAGACGATTATTTATAAATACATAAATAATCGTCTTAACCCTCTCCCCATATCCCGTGTAACTTCGACGGTCAACATGGACACGGAGCATTTGATTTGTGTTGTGGAATGTTACCGTACGCAACCGATGATAACAAATACCCTGCGTACGACTTGCCGGCGCAAAACACAGTTCGAAAGAGGTTATGGTAGTACACAGACCGTACAGACCGCCATCTGTTGCTACGACTTTCAAGTTATACCGTACACGTTCTCAAGTTCAGATTGAGGAACGCCTTAAATAATAGGCAACTTCTCTAACATATAAGCTGAAACTCGCTTCAAATCGGTGACCCAATAACAGTGACGTCATGACACACTTTGAAATGAACACCCAGTAGGAGAGAACAATAACACTAAAGTACTACACAAAATCATTTGTTTCAATTTGTTATAGAGTGTATTGTTAGACGTTGGAAACTACGTCATTTGTAGATTCCTTGTCACAAGGTGACCAGTTCAGGATCTCTTCGTAAAAGAAAGTATGTTCCAATGGAATGTATTGCCTCACTTTCAATACGTCTCCAAGTTTTTTTTCGTATTAATGGAAATTTTCTCATTGTATGCTTTTGTGTAGGCATTACTATGCGTCCATAACCTGGTTTTTTCATACAGAATCTGTTTCCTCATTTCACTATCAATGAACAAACTGGCAGTCACACATCTGGATCATCTTTAGAGTAAATAAATTCACTGAATTGTGCTGAAGAAAACATATTCTTATCTTTCCCTTTTTCCCCTCAGTGTTTCTAATGAGCAGGTGGTTTTTTTGTAATACTCTGGCCACCAGAATTTAAAATTCAAATTATCATCAGTAGTAACTAATTCTACAGAAAATCTGTTGTTTGTGTTTGCCTGGTGGTTCAAGGTATTGTATTGTTCTGGCACATATACCCTGTCTATCTTCCTTAGTTTGCGCTTAATTACACCAAAATTTCGGTCACAGGGAAGAAATGAATGGCCTCGTTGTGGAAAATAATGAAAGAATTTGTTAAATCTCCCCATTTGCGTCAGTGCAAGCAACAATCGAATTAAGGTATGATTTTTATTTTGCCCTCCACAGTTATAAGAGAAAAGATACAATTCCTTGACTGAAGAAGGGACATTATTTTCAATGTAGTTCAGAAGGAACACACTTCATTTGAAGATTTGTGGCCTATAACATCATGATAGGAATAGAAGTGAGCCGTATGATCTTTGAAATTGTGAATGTTGAAAATTGGTGACCCAAAGTTGCGTCTAAACAAACAATGAGTAGTTTCTTACTCACATTGTTCTCCTGTCATGCGGGCTGCTACAGAGTTCGCAATGGAATTGACGTTCCAATGCCTTTAGTTTATTTTTCTTATTTACATTTCTGCTGTAGTTAATTTCATTGCGTTTACGTTTACCATTAATGACACAGTTTTCTTCCCCTGGGTCACTTACTACTTCTAGCTTATCTGTCGTTTTCCTTATCAGCTGATGGGCGCGTAACTTACTAGATCCGCGGCACTCAGTTGCGTCACGTCGTCAGTCAGTGCAGAAAGAAGGTAAGTCGCTGACTTGTCCCCTTTCTGCAATGACTGCGCTGCTTATGGTACTCTGCTTTGCGTTGAGAATGAGCAAATTTGTCCCATTTCTGTATGGAAATGTGTATCTAGGTCTGGAGAAAGCAATGGCACTCTTAACTCATTTTCGCGTTTTTCATGACTTATCCCCTTTCTGCAATGACCGATTCATTTTTTGTTCCTTATTCAAATTTATTCCTAATACTTTTCGATTGCTGGTAAAATTCATGTTCTGAGAATAATAAGTTAATTAAGTAGTAAAATATTGCTGCAATCGAAAAGCATTAAGAATAAATTTGAATAAGGAACAAAAAAAAATTCTTCCTAGGCAGGATTCAAACCACGAAGGTCTTAGTTACCAGTCTATCGTGCTCTGAGTGAAGAAGACTCTGAAATCAGCTACAAGGGTCGGTCCGGTTTTTTTTTTTGCCACTACATACAGTTTTCAAAATTATTTATTTTTTTATGTTTGATGAGTTATGAGAAATATCTCAGAGTTCATTACAAAAGTTAACATTGTGTATCTGTTATCAGTATTGTATTACAAGTAAACAGATTTAATATCTTTCTAGGCTCATATTCGAAATGTGGGAAGTGACAAGAATTGAAACAGTAACAAAATACGAATTTCTGAGCTGTTGACAAAGCCATCTATCATGTCGCACGACTAAAGACGGAAATTGACCTCGAAGTTCCCTAGTTACGTCAGTCGTAATGTGTATAAGAAGGAAGACAAGTAGGGCAAGTAGGTTGTAACATGCATTTCTGTAAGAGTAATAAAATTTGCTAGTCACAATTCAGTTAGCAATATTTAGGCGGGAGCAGGAAGGTTGTTAACAGTCTGTAGCTGGTTCCTCGGGCTTCCATTCAGGCAATCTGGGTTCTATTCCCTGTAAGGCCTGAATACATAGCTACAGTTGTGTCTGACAAAAACGGATTTGGAGATTTTCTAAAGGTTCTTCCGTTTTCCCATATTAGTTGTATAGTAGTATATATTTATTTAACATGGTAGAGATAAGGTCATCAGACTTTCTCTTCCTCTCTACCAGGGGATTACAACTACTGTACAATATTAAGAATACAGTTGCAATTATAATTGCAATTATATTAAATTTAAAGTTAGAATAAACATCAAAGTACTAAAAGATTATCTGATTAATAAAGGCTAGACAATTTATTATAGCAGTTAAGAACAAACAAATATTTTTTTCACAGAAATAAAAATTAAACCTAGAATAATCTTTTTTAGAATCATAAAAATATTAATATAATGTAGAAAGTTATAATCTTAGATGCACGGCGCGGTCATAGGGGCTTAAGTTACTTTTTTACAATTTTTAGTTTCTAACAAGCTATTAACTACAAAAACTCCAGCTTTCGTTTGATATTACGATCTTATATCTGGACGGAATGTAAGATGTAATTATGTACTGGATTTGTAAATTTTTGTAAAGTAAACATTTATATTTTGGATAAATTTTGAAGTTCGTTTTGGTTTCCCTGAAAAAATGTTATTTGACTTGATTCCCTTTGGTCGTGCATCAATTTTTTATTTTGTAATTTTTTCACATTAAATGCATACTTTTATTTTACTGAAACATGATCCACATACAAACTTCTTACATTTCGAACACATTAGTTTTGCTTTATTTCCGATGCACAATCTTAACGGACACTGCTTGCGGCTACCACAAGGCAGAGGGTACCTACCAGTTCCTTAGCAACGCTCTTGGTGTACGAACTTCGAGACATCTTAGAGTCGGAAATTATTTGGTACAGTGTATCAAGCAACCATTGAAAACCACAATAATTATGAAGCGCTTTGTGTGGACCGTTTTCAACTTAATTTATCATTTTTAGAGTCGACATTTCTCAATTTCGAGCTTAAGAATTGGGCACTGTTTAGTAATAACCATTACTTATTTAAGTAGTATATTATATCGAAACAATGGTTTCTTACTTTGAAATTGTTTACGCGTAACTTCATCTAATGAAAATTATGCTTACAATAGCTACCTATTTTAGGTCTATTTGTATTCCTCTTCTTATTTCGATACACCAACTTTATCATTGCTATGCAGAAATAGTTTTCTCTTATTTAAGTTAATTAATATTTCCTCTTCATTTTTAATTAGTTCATGTAGTGTAATTCCTAATTCTGCAATGAAATTTTGCCATAACTCTTATCAGTCTATATCATGTATTTTTTCTAATAATTCATGTACGACTGGTCCAGTCGCTTTCTTTCTTCGCTTCTTTTCGATATACTTTCTCATAAACGGAGTGAAAAGTGTCGGATTCAGCTTGTCGATATCTGGAGCCTCTGTCAATAGGCTCACAATCGTTCCCACAATTAGCATTATCAGAGTGCCCATCGCAGTGTAGTAGACGAAGGATATGCGGTATAAGATGAAGACTTGACCGCTTGAATGCACAGACCTGAAAAGAGCAGAGAATCATTCCCAAATTGTACGAACCTGATGGGTAAATATGATATGCAACAGGAATGAGGTAAATAAAATTATTCTTACAGTAATGGTTTTTTCAGGAGAGTGCTCAGTTTCATTCATAACGTTCCATTCAGTATTTGAACACTTCTAAACAATAATGAATATAAAAAAAAAATAAAATAATGGTTTAAACTTTCATTAGTAGTAATGGTTAGTACTTTTGAAATCTTCTTTGCTAACTATCCGGGTTCTTCCAAAGATTCGCGACTTGTTCTCAATAATGTGTGTTTATCTAATGCCTATCCACTTCACTTGCGTGAATCGAGTTCCGCATACTGCGTATAGATGGCAGGACTGTGACTCATTTTCAAGTTCCACACCACTTCGGCGGGTGACGTTATGTATGATGTGTATCTGTGAAAAGTTGTGTCGTGTACTAGGGTGAGTGTATGTGTAAATGTGGTGTAGAGAATGGGTGAGGATGATGATGGTGAGGAAGAGAGAAGTGGGAACCCGGTGCCGGCACGTAGAGTACTCCTGTCGAGTAGCACCAAGGGGGCCGCCAGGCTAAACGTCCCCGTCCGAAGGACGAATAATTTTTAACAGTAATACAGGGACATCATTTTATTTTTACTTCAATTTTTATTGTACCTGAGTTTTTGTATGTACTTCACTCCCACCCCTTCTACTAACGAAGTTCAGCAGTTCTCCACACAGATCCATACAGTCAGTCGACCTGGTTGGCGAGTTGGTATAGCGCTGGCCTTCTATGCCCGAGGTTGCGGGTTCGATCCCGGGCCAGGTCGATGGCATTTAAGTGTGCTTAAATGCGACAGGCTCATGTCAGTAGATTTACTGGCATGTAAAAGAACTCCTGCGGGACAAAATTCCGGCACATCCGGCGACGCTGATATAACCTCTGCAGTTGCGAGCGTCGTTAAATAAAACATAACATTTTCAACAACATCCATACAGTCATAGTAGCGTTACTGTCATAGTAAACAGTACGTTCCAAAAATATGTTCGCGTTTTCCAGTGATGAAAGAGCTTTAAATATTGCATCATTTTCCATTTGCCTACGTCGCATCCAGGTTTCCCCCACCTGCTTCTATTCGCCTCTCTGTAAATGCTAGTGGCTGGGCTGTCTTAGCTCTTTTCTGAGAACATTAATTTCTGTTAGAAATTGGACGTCTACGTAATAGTATACCCATACAATTGTTTAAAATAACTTAAATAAAAGGGCCTCGTTAAGTAATTAACTGTCACGTGATTTCCTCGCTTTTACGACGCTGCGACGTAACCACTTGGATGGACAGTACATAGCATGTCTGAGTAATTTTCTTTTCGGATCGGGCAGAAGTGAAGATTGAATTTACAGTACGTAAGGTCTCTTTTATAGAGTAGCTACAGAATTATTTCAACCTGGTAATTGGAATTACGTACAAAGTCTATAGTGCGATAATATGCACATTATAACTGAAGCCTGTATCGAAATGAAGGGCTACCATTTTCAAAAATGTGTATAAATATCCACATTATGATTATTTTCCAATTTGACTTCATTCTCTATAGTGTACGCTAATGTGCTGTAGACAGTATACAGTGCATAATGAATACGTTCGCATGGAAAGCTCAATTCGTGAGTAAAAACACTCATTGTTAATACTGTACTGTATTTAGATTAAACAAAAACCTAATGAAAATTATCAAACTCAAAATCGCGATATTTCCTAGTTTACGTAAATGGATGAAGTACTTTTCTTCCCCCCTATACCTAGTAAGGTGTTTTGTTTGTATATTACGCCAGTATCATCGAACTCCAGTCGTGGAAGGGGGTTTCCGGTTCTTAATCGTTGATCCAAAGGTATAGCCAGGTTAATATTAGAAATGTTAGTAAAAATAAAATGATGTCCCTGTATATGCTTTCTCTTCTTATGCACTGCGGAGATATTTGGGATTTAACCCAGGCATATTGGTGCACAATTTAGTGATTACAAGTTGTGCATCGCCATCTCTCTTAGTACTGAGATAGAAATTTTACATGCAAACTTCTGACCCCGCCGGGAATCAAACCTGGGCCGGTTAATTTGGAGGCAGATGCGCTACCACAAAGCTAACTCGGCGGACATGTTCTCTGTAATGTAGGTTTAATAAAGTGGTTTAGATTTTTTTGTACGATTTCAGACTTCACGATGTTCACTGCAGTGCGACGTTTTAGGAAAGATGTATGCCAAGTTTTTGGAATTATTTACGAAATCAGACTTCAATGATATTTTTATCAGTTCCAAGTTTCTGGAATAAATGTGTGTGCTGTCAGAAATCAGCGAAGCTAATAATAGTACGAATATTTTGGGTTTATGTATGATTTCAGACTTGTACGATGTTCACTGTACTACGAAGTTTTTTGATTTAAGTATAATTTCAGACTTCCACTATAGCCTATTCCCTGTAGTGGAAAGGTTTTGGAATTATGTATTTATGTTTTAGATTTATGTGATTATGTTTTCACACTTGCGATATTCGCTGTGATGCGAATCTTTTGGAATTATGTGCGATTTCAGATTTCCAAGCCGTTAACTCTAGTGCATATGCCAGTTGGCAGAATTATTGATGATTTCAGACTTCGACGGTGTTCATAATAATAATAATAATAATAAATTTTTTAATTCATGTATGTTTTCAGACATGTGCGAAGTTTTCAATTTACACAATATTTAAAACCCAGATATAATATTATGTAGGCTATTCTTTACAATTGTGTTTAATATTGATCTATTTCTTATACAAAAATACCATTGTTTATTTATTCTATGTTTTTCGTATTACCACATATAAGTTATTTTAACAACATTCAAGTCACATAACAAGTTTCCTGTTCTTGATTAATTGTATGTAATGTAATATATGTATGTATACAAAGAAGACCAAACTGATAGTAGTCAATTCATTACATGTAATGCAATACGAACACGGCACTGATATGTATATGTATGTGTGTGTATATATATATATATATATATATATATATATATGTATATATATATATATATATATATATATATATATATATATATATATATATATATATAACAAAAGAGGTTGAATGTATGAGAATGGGAAATTAATCTGAAGGAGGCTAAGATAAAGATAAAATACATTAAAATAAAAAAAAAAAATTGATGAAAATCAAAATATGGGAGTAGAAGCAAACAAATGTATGTAGGGTAAAGTTGCCTATTTCCGTGATACCCCTAATCCCGTGATACTTTTTTAAAATTGAATGTCAGTGAAAGCTTTGCCGTTCGACCGTAGCGCTAGACATCTTTCTCGAAAGAGTGCATCGTTCGCCTACTTTTAAGACATCGACGCACTTCCTAGCAAGATACCCAACCCTGTGACATTCAGTGAAGAAAACGTATCACGGAATTAGGACTATCACGGAATTATGTAACTTTACCCTACTCGTAAATAAGTAAACATTCGTAATTGCTTACTTGTCATGTGTATCGATCGTGACATTTGAAGGGCAACCGTCGATTCTGGTGGGAAGTGCTGGGTGTTTTAGATCTCCCACAGCGATGGCTCTCTGAGTTCCGAACACGACCCAGCTCATCACCAGCATGCTCGCGATACTGCCTGCCAAAGCGCCCTTCACAAGATTTGTGTACATCAGGAAAGAATCGACACCATTAGATTGCTTCAGCTTTGCTGGAAATTAACAGCATTTAATGTGAAATATTAAATCAATATTTACTCTCGTAAGTACCAAGTAATAATATCTGGCATCCATCGTGGCACAAAATTACAGATATACAGAGGATATCGTAATATGTGGGACCCACGTCAACAGCGGATAGGAAACCACGAAAACAAAGAGAAAACGCTATATGAACATGGCTTCAATTGTCCCGCGTTTCGAGTTATCGTTCCAGTTCTGTTACGATAATGGTAGAGATGCTTACACTTGCAGGAGATGCTCAAAATGAAAATCAGGAAATCAATAACTCCTCTGTGAACACTGGAGTGATCTCATACCATTAAAAACAAACCAAATTTCTGACAAAAGTGGCGTGCTTTGATTCGGCCCCGAAACAGAGTAATATATTATGGAGTATGTCAACAAGCACTCCCCAAGTCAAGAACGTTTGCCAAGCAAGGTCAAAAGTTAAAATAATTCTAGTTAATTTCTATAATAACGAGGGGATAGTGGACAAGAAGTTAATACTCGTTGGCCAAACAGTTATGTCTACCAAATTTGTGGTAATTTCAAGGGCATGATTCAAGGAATTAGTCGTTTATGGTCTAAGTCTTGTGAAGAGGGCAACAACAGGTTACAGTTGCGTCTATGCCTAACAAATAATAAGGCTATAATTTCGCCAGATAATAGTCTTTGTGCTGTAGCATTCACCGTATTCGCTGGACTTATCAGGGTGTTACGTCTTCTAGTTAACAATTTTCGAATTACCATTGAGGGGTCCACACCTGTGGAGTAACGGTCAGCGCGTCTGGCCACGAAACCAGGTGGCCCGGGTTCGAATCCCGGTCGGGGCAAGTTAACTGATTGAGGTTTTTTGCGGGGTTTTCCCAATACGAGCAAATGCTGGGTAACTTTCGGTGCTGGACCCCGCACTCATTTCACCGGCATTGTCACCTTCATTTCATTCAGACGCTAAATAACCTAGATGTTGATACAGCGTCGTAAAATAAAATGAAAAAAAAAAAACATTGAGAGGATACCATTCAAGGGTTTGTAAACAAGAGCCATGAACTTAATTTCAGACAAGGCCTTAAGATAATATTTCCAATTTATTACGATCGTTATGTTATAGGTGTAGAATACTTTGAAAAAAAAAACATTGACGATTTTGCTCAAACATGAAATCATTGGTTTTAGCAGCATTAGCCCGGTATTATAGTCATACTAAACATGTTATTTATCATAACAATACTGTATTATTTATTTGTTTCATTAGAGGTATATTTCGTTCAAATTATATTTTGCTGGATTAAATATAAATTCAATACTTTACTTTGCATTACACTGAATATAACTGTTAACTTATTTCCTTCACATCTCTGGTCGTAACTTTTCCAGTGAGATTTGAATAGGTCTAACTTACTTTCGGATTCGAAAAAAATATTTATTTGTTTAAATGTTGTAGTTCAGGAACTGACAAATTGTAAAGCTTGTATCATAAAATTACCGTGAATGCTGTAAAGAATATCTGGGAGAAAAAAAATGTCTTCAGCTTATGAACTCGAACATATAGTCCTGTATAATTTAATAATACAGTACTATATGCTTTGAGACACAGAACCTTGGCTATTTCTTCCAGAAGTTTTCCAATTTCCAGACTAACAATAGAATTATATTTATCTTTTCTTTTGTTCGATCTCAAAGATTTTAGATATACAGAGTAAATAGTTATTTGCTAACGTGAAACAAAGTTCAGAGACCCTTTTTATACTGCTATAAAACTAGTTCTTGTAAGATCTGAAAGTTTCACACACCATAATTGTATGAATAAAACTTGTGACTATTTTAAATTTCTTGTTACGTCCATTATTACGTAGGAGACATTTTATAATTACCTTCAGTTGCATAGTTTGAAAGTTTAAGCTTGAAAAGCAATGAAAAACTTCAATCACCTTACAATAAACTAAGAGCTTGAAGCCACAACGGCGTCTCTCGGAATCTCCTTGCTACTATATCATTACGAAACTTTGTTTCATATAATTACAGAGACGTATTCTGTACAAGACAGTATTTTTTGCGACAAGTAGCTGTAAGTACATTTCTTCCGGTCACCTTAATTCAAAGTTACTTTATGTTTCTAAAATTTACAACATATGGAAAGCCCTGTATTCATTATCCAGAGGTTTCAGGTCCTCAGATGAGTACGAAGAATCAAATCTTGAGACTAGTGATAAGCACGATAGCCATTGCTTCTCTGAAAACAACTTCTGTTGTTAGGAGATATCAGATTACACATTACAGTATGTACATCACATATAACTTACTTTTGAATTTCCTCTTGGAAACACCATTCCGAAAGTGAAAAGTCCTACCATTGCTCCGTACGTCACTCCCCCAATACTTCCAGCAATCTGGAATTAAAAATAGCATTAAAATGTTTCATGATGAACTATTACGCTCAGATGTTGAATTCATTCGTAAACTATTAAGACATGTAAGAATCATTTATCACTAAAGGCCGTTTTCTTAGTAAAACAACATTGGAATGAGTATAAGTGTGTACCGAATATACACCCTGCTCACAAAATCATGTAACGGGCATGACAGTGGCACTCTTAGCATGTTTATTATTCCTAAAGTAATATAGTAAGCTTCAGTTTAGCACTGTTTATGATATTATGCACTACCAGTTGAAATAAAGGTGCCTAAAAAAAGTACGAAAGGACAGAAGTGGATAGAGAAATTCAAAAGACTTTATGTCTGTATAAGTTGCGACATAATTGTATTTACAGCAGCACTGTAATTAAAATGAATAAAACATAGCCTCTAAATCATTTGAAATTGATAGAAAGAAGCGAGTCTTACTACGTATCTACCTTCAACTAGTAATTCAGTGTCTGCGGACGAATTTAGTAGAGATCTATAGGCTATGAAATGTTGGTGCATACCAGCATTCCTTCCAACAAAGTTGAGGAAAACCACTTTAAACATTTTGTTGGAAAGTACTCTTGTATTAATCGACCAAGGCCAGTGGAGTCCTGCAGCCCGCAGTCGTCGCGGTACTGCTCCTTCGTTCGTAATACCGCATTGCGATAGTTCACATTACGCCCGAAGGTCCACTCGTCTTGGTCGAGTAATACACAAGGACAGTACCTCTGTTATAGTAGTACCGGTATTTTAAGTTAAATTTTACAGCAAAGATTATTGTACTATAGGCTTAAACATTTCGTTCAGGGAAGTACCAATGTATGTTATAGTGCCCTTGCGAAATGCTTTCTTTTCCCGCATTGATCAAGACGTTTGATGGAATTATTTAAATTTACGATAAAACAAAATCGGGAGGTCCAGGAATTAGTGATATTCATGTTGCAGAAGTTCTTCATGAAATCTGAAACTTAGCTAGAGAAAACTAATATGTTAAGCAAACGCTTGGAAATGCCATTTAACACAGTTTGGAAAGTTTAAGCAAACTTCTGCAAAAGTATCCTTAAAATAATAAAATAAGTATATATAAATTTCAATCATAAGACACATCTGTTTGAAAATGTTTATTTGCAAACAGATGTGTCTTATGATTGAAATTTATATAGCCTATACTTATTTTATTATATTACTAGGCATATCTGAAAATATAAAATGAATTGTAAATTATCCTTAAAATAAGTTATTGCAAATTAGACCTTTGTTTGAATTAAAGGAAGATAATTATTATCATTATTATTATAAAAAGAGAGAACGTGTTATTACAGTCGAGTTTTATCTCCAAAATTGACCCGGAATTATCTCAAATTCTGCAGAAATATTAGATCTTCAATGATGTAAACAGTACACACAATTGCCTAACATGTTTAACAGGTTTTCATAATGTGTGTATGTATGCCTGGTATGTATTGTATTGTACATAAATATATACACAAACTTATTATAAAAATAAAATAACTCTCGTAAACATTTAAGAGTTGTCACATAAAATATATTAAAAAGAATAAACACGATAAAGAACAAATAATGGAAACAGAGATAATTGACTATTATAATTTATTAATAGAATTCAAAACTTATATATAGTTGGTAGAAAATGTTGACGCAATATTTTTTACTTACGTAAATTATTATCAAAATAGGCAATACCAAAGGTATCTCGTTAATTTGAATGATGTTATATTATTTCGTACAATTTCATGTTTATTACCTGGATATTGTTAACCATGATGCTTAATGAAGTTTAATTCAGTTTAAATTACCTGTAAAATGTTGCCAAGATTCTCAATTAAGTATACGAAAGAAGTACAAACTATTCCGACAACAACAACGCTGCACTTCATGATCTTGTTAGCCATTTTATCCCCCACATTTCTTCGTAAACAGGGACGTACAAAGTCCTCGAAAATTGTGGCGCCAACGGAGTTGAGACTGCTGGACATGGTACTGTGAATAAAAATATTTTATTTTTGTACGGTCTTGTATGCTCTCTCCCTCTTCCTGCTGCAAGACGGGGCATATTACGATTCACTGCTTACCCGTAACTCATTTCAGCGAGTGCTGACGACCAGTGAGTTAGATTATGCTGTTTTAGCTAGTTTCGTAATACATAAACGTTGAAAAGGAATTTAAACGTAATTTATATAAAAAAGAGAACTACAATAGTTATTCCCCACTTTGTGAAATATTATTGAGTGATTGTAGATATGAAATAACCGTCATATATTAATTCTGTATTAATTGTTTCCTTAATTGTGTCCTTCAAATTTAAACCTTTTATCTTACACTAGTGACATAGTGCACTGTTTATCAAATTATTACCAACTGTCAGAAATAGCTTATCACTCAACATGCGGAATAATTTGTTGATTAGAAGCAAGCATTTAATTATTATGTCCAACCGGTAACTTTGCAAAAAATAATTTTTACTTAATGCTAAGGATTTAAAGAATTAATTGTACCTAGCTATCTAATATTAAGAAGGGAACATTCCATAACAAAACTGTACCAATTTCAGAAGTGTTTCGACAATTTAACAACTCTATATTTATCCTATAAATATCCATTATTAATGAACGAAAAGTTGTTTTCTGTATTTCATAAGTACAGTTAAAAATAAGCCTGTTAAACATTTTGCGGCATCGGAAGCATTTCAACTCACCCAAGAGCTGCGCTGACGATCCCGGAAACAAAAATTCCAGGAAGACCGGGTAAGGAACTAGCAACCTCCATTATGTAATATGGCGTTAGTTCATCAGGCTTTGTAATAGTCTGTAATGAGAAATTTATATGATGTTAAAAGCTGGTTTATCATAAAATAATGTTAATTTTCTTACGAGGGAAATATATTCTGGATATTTCATACCTGAAGGTCTTTTGCACATCTAGATTGGAAGAGGAAGTGAAAGTTAGAAATAAAATAAAAAAAAACCTGAAGAATTTTCATTAATTCACGTTATTATGTCAACAAATGATCTATTTCGGCGAACCAATACAACACATTTATTTCATTGGTTCTAATTTAATTTTCTGCTGTCACTTGATGTAGTTTCATGCTTAGTTACTGTTGTAAGAATGTAAGCTGTCATTAATTTGAGCTATATTATTGCGTCATTTGTTTCTGAAATAAAATCCTTCGTGCATAAAAGTTTCAGTAATTTCATACTAGTTTTTTAGTTACCTATTCATTTTGTAGTGTTGGCGTTAAAGTTAACTCAAGATAGCAATCAGAGAAGTGATGTTTTTTTTCATGTACCTTCTTAAAGTAGTCTGTAATGACAGATAGGTCTAATTTTTTATACAGATATTTTTATTCCATTATTTAAGAAAATTTATAATCTTCATTATTATGATAATTGAATGTATTAAAAAGTTGCAATTATCCAACAGTTGTATTACTTAAATTAAAATACACATTATTTCCGTAATTAAAAATAGTATTTGTTGTTACAGCAAGCATTAGCACTTAATTTAAAAATCGAAATCCGTATTTTAAATGCCATTATTCCTTATTTGTTTGAAATTACGTGCAACATTTTGTATTAAACGCCTTATTTTGGTAACATTTAAATGGAGGGTTCAGACCCATAGTGGGCCAAGCGCCATATACTAAAACCGTAGAAAACAAGGGTTAAAATGAAGTTATTACCATAATTCAGTGGAAGCGTATAGCAAGTAATATAAAATATACACATTAAAACTAAATGATATGTCAATTTTCATTAAACTATGGTATTCACTTAACTTAAACCTTTGCTTTCTCCATTTTTAATAAATAGCGCTTGGCCTACTATGGCTATGAACCTTTCATATAATGTATTTTATAATTGTGTTACTTGTAGTGTTTGCGTCTTTGTAGAATGTATTTGTCTTTGTGTTTTTGTTTGTGTCATGTAATACTTCATTATTGCTTGTAAAGTAATGTGTATTATTATGTTCATTAAAAAATTTTGTGCTTATATTTGCGTGTTTTATGTGAGGGTTTACAGGTTGGGTTGTTGCGTAATTGGATACGTTTACATTTGTCTTAGCCTATGTGCTTTAGCATCTGTGAAGAATGTATTTGTGTTTTTGCGTCTTTCGTTTGTGTCATTGTGTTTTGTCTTTGTAGTTTGTGTATTTGCCTATGTATACACGTGTTTGTGGTCAGGACGATGCAGATCCACCGCGCGACATCACAGAACAAGTTTAAGACAAGGGATAAGCGCTCATTTCCATGGAATGGTTATACACTTCCGCCCATGTCGGGATCAAACCACGGAGCGCTTGACAGGAAAGCGTACGAGCTATTCATAAATCTCTATAACCTAAACTCTTACCTTCGATTTGAGCGGATCGCAGCTATAGTAATGTGCATATATAACAAGCCCCAAGAAGCAACTCAATGATGTCTGCAATATAACGCCCATGAAGGATATAACCAGTGACCTAAAACAACATAAGTTTAATTTAAATCATATTCGGTGTACAGCACATACAGTAACACAACTAAAAATTGGCTTGTTTATTTCATGAACATTTCTTGTGGATAAAATTATCGTGTGGCCACCAGATGTCTAAAATAGACAGGGTATTTCATGAAGATAGTGCATTATTCCAGGAACTCATTCCTCATATAATTTTGAAGAAAAATGTCAAGTGTGCATGTATCTGTAGACACTTTACATTTTCGCCATATTCTGAAAAACTCTCTGATTACCACACTTCATGAAATTTTCTCTTTTTAGATGTAGATGTTTTTAAAAGCGACATTGTAATTCACCACATATACCAGCTAATAAACAAATATAGCAGGTACAGAGACAAGCGGTGGTACGGGGTCGAGTTGAGCTGAGAAATATGTTCTAAACAGATTCACTATATAGGCTATCACGATTGACGTTTTGGTCATCTAAGTCATAGCGACATTTGTCACCTACAGCTGAGTTGAAACGGTGTTCTCAAAATTAGTTTCTAGAGCATTGTTTTGGAGTTAAAGGTAACAGCTTCTTAATTCTGTGTGAAAGTTGCCTACATGTACCTTCACCTCTCATTATGACTAGAAAATTTTCCGATCTGCATCGTGCATAATGAATTCAGTAGAACGAGAAGTACGATATCTGGAAATTTAACCTAAGGTTACTTTTCCATGTACCTATATAAACTGCTATAAGCTACAGGTGAAATCCACAAACGATTAGGGAAAACGCGAAAATTCTACTTGAAGCAACCAAAGAGATAGGGTTGGAAGTAAATCCCGAAAAGACTAAGTATATGATTATGTTGCGTGATCAAAATATTATACGAAATGGAAATATAAAAGTTGGAGATTTATCCTTCGAAGAGGTGGAAAATTTCAAATATCTTGGAGCAACAGTAACAAATATAAATGACACTCGGGAGGAAATTAAACGCAGAATAAATATGGGAAATGCCTGTTATTATTCGGTTGAGAAGCTTTTGTCATCTAGTCTGCTGTCAAAAAATCTGAAAGTTAGAATTTATAAAACAGTTATATTACCGGTTGTTCTGTATGGCTGTGAAACTTGGACTCTCACTTTGAGAGAGGAACAGAGATTGAGGGTATTTGAGATCAAGGTTCTTAGGAAAATATTTGGGGCTAAGAGGGATGAAGTTACAGGAGAATGGAGAAAGTTACACAACGCAGAGTTGCACGCATTGTATTCTTCACCTGACATAATTAGGAACATAAAATCCAGACGTTTGAGGTGGGCAGGGCATGTAGCACGTATGGGCGAATCCAGAAATGCATATAGAGTGTTAGTTGGGAGGCCAGAGGGGAAAAGACATTTAGGGAGGCCAAGACGTAGATGGGAGGATAATATTAAAATGGATTTGAGGGAGGTGGGATATGATGGTAGAGACTGGATTAATCTTGCTCAGGATAGGGACCAATGGCGGGCTTATGTGAGGGCGGCAATGAACCTCCAGGTTCCTTAAAAGCCAGTAAGTAAGTAAGTAAATATGTAAGTAAGTAAGCTACAGGTGTGATTTCTTACGTGCGTGCTTTCGAGTATGTAGGAAGGGAGACGTATCTCTGCACCATGGGTTGGCACAGAGTGAGTAGTCCTATTGTATGGAAGAACTTTCCAATCACCACGCTCCAGAAGGTCATCCGGATGAATGGAGAGGGATCCATTCTGGAATTGCAATGGGTATTACCAAATAAATAATATAAAGCTACTTTTTAAACTATGAACATTTATAAACTCTCTTACCAGTTCAATTTTCCCTTCGAGTTTAACAACTTTCTTCATAATAGGCTGCCGGTCTACATTAAGGTGCGATTACACTGTACTATAGTCCCTTTGGCCAGTTGATAGATTCTGCTCGCGTCAAATTTTAAAACGTAGGCACGTGACGCGGTAATAATAGAAGAACCACCACACGATGCTTCAAAACTATGACAATCAGAAGAACGTCTGCAAACGGATTAGGCTACAAGATTTCTTTTACAGAAATTAGAAGTCACTGCAAAGGTCAGCGGAGTCCATAAACTCGCCAAATATAATTTAGTTACTGGCTACTTAGTTTGAGAGTAGCTGGATTTTCAGATAGCCAGCAGCTACTGGATAGGCAGTTGGACTGGCCATTCTGGTTCATATGGTGAACTACTGGATAGATAATATACCAGCTCAACTGACCTTGATCTGTTGTTCACTGTTTTGTTTTAGCTATATTTAGGAGTTAATATATTCCACAAATTTTCAGATTCTTTATTTGTATTAACAAATTTAGTTATGTGTTCCTCGCGTTATCTGCTCGACATTTGTTTGATAATTGCAACAATTATTATGAAAAAATTAACAATAACAACAAAAGAAAAAGCTGTATTGTCCTGCACGAGTCTACTGTCCATCAGAAACTGGTTGTTGTGTTGTGCATTATTGAAACTAGGGTTGTCATTTTTCCTGTAACTGCCATGAGGTGAAAACCCTTTCGTAGATAATAAATATTACTTAATTTTCTTTATGTAATTTTTGTGACGTGCGCAATTTCCATAACTATTATATCGTACTTATGATTTATTACAAAATATATGTTTCACTATGAGCCCGTACAAGAGTTTGTCTTGTGGCGTTGGTGTCTAGAGTTTCGGACGAATCGAAACGATCGCTTTTACGAACGAAACTATCAAATATCCGTGACGGCTCGTCTAATTGAGCTGTCATAAATTCATCATAAAGCATCTCAGATTTTGATACAAGAATAATGAACATTTACCGGCTGCTAATAATACAATCAGAAGCAAGCAGAGTTTTATCCTAGCTAACAGAAACCTAGGTTCTGATTGTTTATGATTTCACAGGGATTATAATATGTATTGTGATGGAATCCCATTTTTACATATCAGAGAAACAAAAATTTAAATACAGTACGAATACATAATTTGCAGAACAGAAATATTTTGCTAAAGCAAGAACATTTTCCTAATAATAGGTCGTAGTAAGTACAGTACTTAAGAGGCTACCGGCACAGCTCAGTCGACTAAGGCACTTGCCTGGCGATCGAGAGATGTGCTCGGGCGCGGGTTCGATTTCCGTTTGGGCTGATTACCTGGTTAGGTTTTTTCCGAGGTTTTCTCCAACCATAAGGCGAATGTCAGATAATCTATAGCGAATCCTCGGCCTCATCTCGCCAAATACCAGCTCGCTGTCGCCAATTCCATCAACTCTAACCGAGTAGTTGATACAGCATTCTCAAGATTTAAAAAAAAAAAATAAAAAAATGGGTAGGTTGTGCCTGAGGCACAACCACAAAGTTTCAGTATGAATACATCTAGGTATCTCGAACTCGTTTGTATCCACTCGCACAAAATCAGTGATGTTCCTTCGGTTTCGGTACCACATGTGCTTTTGGCCGAACTCCTCGTGCTCTACTGTTAGAATCTCACAGTCTTCGCTGTCGTATCTGCTCCTCTACTACTCGCCTCCTCGACCTCGCTACTCATGACAAAGGGCGCCGCTTCTCTCTGGCGCTCTGCTTCATCGGTCAGTTTTCTTTGTTTTCCGTTAAACTTCTGTCTCTCGTCCAATGTCATTGGAGTATTTTTATATTCCTCAGTTTCTGTTCTATTACTTGTCGTCTAATATAACTCTTATAATATATTATCTAGCTTCATATAGTCCAACATTTCTCAATGAGAGCCTGTTTTCTGTAACAAATTTCCGTTCAGACCTGAAAACAAGTTTAAAATAAAAGGAGCTCACAGTTTTCTGGTAGATACCGAGTATACCAGTGATGTCAACGAGAGCGCAAACGTGCCTCATCGCCCGTATGCGCTATTTAGAGCACGTAGGGCACGCACGTACAAGTCACTGGTTGTACATTACTCATTGACGAGGAAGTCGTTCAGTAAGTTTCAGGTTGACTGGACTCTTTACTTCTTATAAGTGAAAGATGAGGTGATGCTCTTTGTTTGGTATGTGGAAATTATTTAGTTACAAAGAGAAGCAGTGTCAAACGCCTGAAATTATTAGTAGATCTACAGAATGATGTACAGTATTCAAATTTTGTTGTTTTCATTGACATTAAATAGTAGTAAATATATGTGTAGATGCATTGTAGAGCTTCTTTATCAATGCATTATGTTTACAGAATGAAGTATAAATAAAAGGGTGTGTTGCTAATAGCGTAGACTCGTTACATGTCAGTTACCGGTACGATACTGGCTTGGATAACGTATCACCATCGCTGACGATATATGTTGTTGTTGTTGTTTAGTCAACTGTCCGAAGACAGGTCTGAACATCACAAGTGATACCAAGATGGCACCACTTATGAGGCAACTAAATCAGAAGATAATGGGGTCCACATAAACTCGCGGAACGTTGCGTTAAAAGATTATTTTGTGCAGGCAAGCAGTACTTCAAAGCGACGGAGAAGGGAAATAGGAAGTGATGATAAAGTTTAGTGTTTTGACTACATAACTCCAACACCATCATTCGTTTCGATTCAGTCGTTTAGTAATGGCGAATGAAACAAAACACTGGTAAATTCATAACGTAAGCTTTTACTACGTGAGTGATTTAATGCATATTCACATAAATAATATATTACTCGACCAAGGCTAGTGGAGTCCTGCAGCCCGGCGCTACTGCTCCTGCGTTCGTAATACCGCTTCGCGATAGTTCACATTACCCCCGCGGCTCCACTAGCCTTGGTTGAATAATAACACTTCTCAACAAGGTTTTCATAACATGAACAAGAATAACTATTTTTATGTAATTTGTATGTCCTGATTACGAATATGGCATTGAAAAAGTGCCTACACGTCACATTTTTTCAGAAACTTATATTTTTTAGTTAGCGAATCATATAAAAATGTGTTAAAACCTAGCCACTTTGAAAGAGGTTCTTATCTTTAACGTAGATGTTTTACACAATCATATAGCATTTCCGTTCTTTTAAGGTACCATTTGAAACATACTTTCACTTTTGTGGGTTGAATGACAGTTCACAAAGTGCAGTCGTAGAGAGCGGTCGAGTGGTAAACAGTGTCTATAAGTAGGTTAGCGTGTGTGAAGAAGTTATGGGTGACGATCTAGTTTCCTACAGAGCGCGGATTGGAGGCTATAATACAGGGCATTACCACAGGCATACAAAATGCGAAAATGCTGTAGTGATAGATTCAATATATTTCTGACCGCGGCTGTTTTATCAAGCCTCTTAATTATTGGAAATGTGGAGTTAAACCCTGGGCCTGGCTCTAGGGAAGGAAGAGATAACAGTGATGAAGTATTTCAAATAGAATGGATAAACTATATGAAATATATGAGAGAAGACAGACTAAAGGCAAGTGTTCTACTAAATAAAGTTTCAAATGACTTAGATACACTAGTTAATAGGTATAATGAAGTGGAAAATAAGTTAAAAGAGATCATTCAAGAGCAGGTGGTGTTAAAAACAATAGTGAAAAGATGGGAAATTGAAAGCAGAAGAAATAACATTGTTTTCTATGGTGTGGAAGAGGAGAATTATGAAAAAGGAAGTGACACTTGTTTCGTTGTGTTAGACTTATTAACTAAATTTTTCAGACTTAACTTGGACGTAAGCGCAATAAATAATGCTTATAGAGTTGGGGGAGGAAAGAATAGACCAATTATCGTGAAATTAAACAGTTATTTCATCAAAGAACACATTATGGCTAACACGAATCAACTTAAAGGATCTAAGATTTACATCGAGAATGACTTCTCGAAAGAATTAAGAGAGAGTCGAAAGAAATTAGTACCATTATTAAAAGAAGCCCGCTTTAAAGGCTTTAAAGCAATCTTAGTGAATGATAAAATAAAGATAAATGGGAATATAGTCGACCTAGAATTCCTCAAAGATAAAAATATTGAGAATGTATTGAGCAGCTGCAAAAATAATAGAGATACGAAAATGGCGACAGATAGAAATAGATCATCCTCTCCACATCACGCAAACAGAAGAAGAAGTGGGTCACGAAATAGAAAATCTGGAAGCGTAGAGAGAACTGAGCAGATAAGTAATGCTACTAATAGGGTTGAATGAATGTTACCCTTAGCGATGGTTTATTGTCTTATTGCCCTTATTATGCAGCTGCACGGAGGGTAGGTCACATCTGGCTATAACTGACTAACAGCGTATTCCGAATCTCACCGGTCCGGTGGCATCAATGACGTCACGTTGCAGCGAAATAAGGAACAAAACTCCTGTAAGGATCGATGCTGTCATGACGACTGTACAAGTTGTTGTTTGTGCTACGCTAGCAAAATTTTGCGAAATTTTCGTACTGCCATCTCGTTCAAAGAAAAGATAGCATAAACAATTTATTTCTTGAACCAGTAGTAATAACTGGTCCGTTGACATGTTCGCTCATAAGCCATTAACATATTGTTTTTACGTTATGCTCATTACAAACAATACAGCAGAACTAAAGCAGAACACACCGCCATGACACAACAGTGCACGATGTTATTCGTCTGCTAATTCCCGCCCTATACAAGAACCAATCAGATTCACTGATGGCGGCTGATGGAGACTGCCACCACCTCTGCAAGTTGATGGCACCGGTGCGACACCGGTGGAGCATCAATGACGTTATCGGTGAAATTCGGAACACCGTGATGCCATCGGATTGCTCACCGGTGAGATTCGGAATACGCTCTAAGGGAAAGGAGGAAATACTGTCGCTGTTGTATCGTTAAACAAGAAATGAACAATTCAGGGTTTAGTTCTGATTGTGGAAGTGTTGTGAGCTGTACTAGTTATTCTGTAATAGTGTTAAATGGATAGCAATCGTCGTTCCTGTAAAAATTTTCCACATAGTTTCTGCTAGGTTTGTGGGGAATTAACTTTGAAAGCACAACGTCGATAAATGACAATGTAAAAAAAGGCATATTACTTGTATTTTGGCTATAAAGTGGGTGAACAAGACCACACGTGTGCTGTGTAATGTGTTACGTGAACTTAACAGAGTGGTTGCGGGGAAAAGATAACAAAATGTCTTTTGCTGTTCCAATGATTTGGCGACAGCCCACCAGTCTTCTGGAAGATTGTTACTTCTGCATTATTATACCACGGGGATTTTCAAAGAAAACTAAAGATAAAATTGTGTATCTTAATTTCCCACCAGCCAAAATGCCCATGCCACATTCTTCTGAACTTCCTATCCCTATCCCTCCGCCCAGTGGGGAAGATTATGTCATTCCAAAAAACACGAACTATCAGAATCCTCAGACTACCTTTCAACTTCCGCTGATCCCACCTACATTCCCGAACATCATAGAACACCACATCTGATACGACAGGCAGAATTTATGACCTAGTTTAGGGATTCAGGTCTTTCCAAGCAACACGCTGAACTATTAGGTTCTAGATTACAAGAATGGGACTTAATAGCAAAAGATACCAAGATTTCCGTGTTCAGAAAACGAAACGATAAACTGACTAGTTATTTTGTAATGAAAAATTCTGTTTGTGCCTGCAAAAATGTGAACAGGCTTATGGATGAATTAGATATTCAATGTAATTCAGAAGAATGGAGACTGTTCATCGATTCATCAAAACTAAGGATAAAAGTAGTTTTATTGCACAATGGCTATACAAAACCTTCCATCAGTAGCTCATTCAGTCACTATGAAAGAAACTTATGAAAACATGTCACTAATATTGAATGCAGAAAATTGTAATGAACATCGCTTGGCAATTTGTGGAGATTTGAAAGTAATAGCTTTGTTGCTTGGATTACAAGGAGGGTTTACTGAGTTATGTTGTTTTCTATGTTTGTGGACAGCCGAGCAACAGCACAACATTATGTGGTGAAGAACTCGCCTGTCAGACAAGGTTATATTCCTGGTGAGCATAATATTAAATATCCTCTGCTAGTGCAACGTGAAAAAGTACTTCTTCCTCCACTGCAAATAAAACTAGGGCTAATGAAAAATTTTGTAAAAGCTGTAGATAAGAGTGGAGAAGCCTTTCAACACTTAAAGGCTCTGTTCCCTAAAATCAGTGGTGCTAAGTTAAAAGAAGGCATATTTGTCGGTCCACAAATTAGAAAACTTTTGAAGGAGAGCATTTTTGAGAAAAAACAACCCCAAGGAAGTGCCAGCATGGAAATATTTTTCATCAAAGGGTTTTTAGGGAATCACAAGGCAGAAAATTATCGCCAATTAATAGAGACGTTACTAACAAACTACAAAAAAAAAAATGGCCTGCAGTATCAAACTGAAGATCCACTTCTTACATTCACATTAGGACTTCTTTCCTGAGAACTTGGGGACTGTAAGTGGTGAAGAGGGAGAGCGATTTCACCAAGACATTGCTACAATGGAGCAACGGTATCAAGGAATATGGGATCCAACGATGATGGGCAATTATTGCCAGTTTTTAAAAAGGGAAGATTTCAGTTCTCATAAGAGAAAAAATGAAGATATTTTTTATCTTTCTCTATTTTATTGCACGAAGAGTGGTTTTTATGTCTTAATAGCTGATCAGTTATTGATGTATCAGTTTTATCATATCTAAGCTGCCTTTGGAAATTTTCACGCAAAAAATGAGAACAAAATAATTTTTAATAGGTCAAAAATCCTGATTTTTCAATGTATCAAGTAAGTATCTGTAACACAAAAACGTGACGTGTTACGAACTTTTCATTGTCATTTTCGTGCTCAGCGCATGCAAATTAATAAGATCAGCCTATTTTATTAATGTTATGGAAAAAAGTTCAAATTTGTTGAGTAGTGTAATTATAGCGAAAGTCCTCTTTAACTTAGAACTTATGTTAGGATACTGGAAGCTCACATTTTGAATAAACCTAAAGAGGAATGTAGAAATTAAAAATATAATCTTCCAAATATTATGTTGTGTCTTGATACGGACTCAATATATCTTTTAGCGGGGAATAAAATTGACCTTTCCCTTGGAGGGTGCAGCGGAGGTCTGCTTTGAAGTTACTTCGGTTTTTCCTAATGTTGAGGTGGTTCTTCAGTTTTTCTGTTCCTGTTCTATATATTCCACTACAGGTTTGATCTGAAGCTTTCTTAACACGTCTTTATTTCTATGGTGTTCCTATGTTGTGTCACTAGCCGTGCGCCTCATAAATCTCATTTCTGCTGTTGTCATTAGTGTCTCAACTGCTTTCCTGACTACCCATGCGTCACAGCTTTATGCCAGAATTTATCGAACTAATGCTTTGTGAATTAAAACATAATGTAAAAATTAATTTATTAATATGGGTGAAAATCTTTCATTTCGGTTGCAGCATGTCCTGTCTCCTTTTCAAATGCTTTATAACTTGTCTTTTATTTATAAAATATACTATAAAGTGTTCGGAGTTTAGAAAATACCATTGATTACATAGGCGTCTTCATAGTGGACATCTCTTTCTGTTGTATGTAACTTAAGTTATTTACGTTTTTCCTACCTATATTGAAATAACTTAAGTAAATTTACTGCATTTATTCGCTTATTGAAAATAAAAATACACTGACATAATTCTACTTATAAGCAATACAAAGCGTTTATATTTGAAGAAATGCTAGGTTACAATGTTTAGATACATAATGTTTTTATATACGTTAGGAAATACTGTAAGTAAATAACTTATTGTACAATCAGGACGGGAGTATCTGTTAAGAAGACGACTATGTACTCAATGGTATTTTCTAAACTCCGAACACTATTCTTATTACATAGGCTATTAAATTATTGTACATATTTCTTCTCTTCTCTTTACAGGTACGTTCCTGACCGTCTGTTCTACATATATGTGTAGATCGTTGCTTCTTTCATGCAGTGAGTACTGATTAGCAAACTGAATTATTTTGCTACTAATCGAAGTTTACGTTTATACAAGAAATAATTGTAACTTCTAAATTATATAAATATCACTAGACTCATACAGAAACACAAGAAGTCGCCTAAGCTCTATACATTAGCGGGAAACAGGTATTATGCCGAAATCAGGGTTCGAACTTATTTTTATAATATTGTATGTGCAGAAACTTAAAGCATGAGAGCAAAGGAGATTTTTAAAAGCGGCTACACGGTAATGAGTTCCCTCTGAAATTAGTAATATTTATTAAACAACAAATTGCCTTCAAATTCGTTAGGATTATTTCATCGTACACAAAATTTATTAAGAAATTGTGAAATTTATTCATTCATTCATTCATTCATTCATTCATTCATTCATTCATTCATTCATTCATTCATTCATTCATTCATTCATTCATTCATTCATTCATTCATTCATTCATTCATTCATTCATTTAAATAGTCCTAAGAACAGATAGGCAAATTCAGTAGCGAAAATCCTTTATTAAAAATCGAAAACTCTCCTGCTTTCTCCACATTTCTCTCTGAAATTCTTAAGACTCGCAACGATATGAAACTCCTTTCCATTGTTGTAATGTATTCACATGTTTGTGAAAATTTATGGTATTGTTTATTTTTTGTTCCATGCTTGATTAATGAGTTAAATATTTTGTGAAACGTATTTCCCGAACAAAACACAAATTTCTGTAGCGGAACTTCGGCGTTCCACTGACAGAATATGTAATAATAGGCCTAATCGTTCTACCATTCCAAGGAAATTGCAATATTAATATGTGAATAGATCAAGCTGTGTATTGATAAAAAAGTATCCTAAAATATTGTCTATAGTAATCTCACTAGACGTTTTGATCTATCTAAAGTAAGTCAAAACTCGAATTGGATTTAGTTGACTATTACACAATTAGAAGAAAATATATAAAGATTATAAGAAATAAAGTACTCTAATACAATAAAATATTAATTGGTTTACTAAAATTGTATTTCACTAACGTTAGCTTCACCAAAACAGTTGAACGGAGCCACTATTTGCAGTTAACTATGCGGTAAACAAATGACGATAGCAAAACATGTTTTATAAAACCGTAAAGAATTTGAAGTTTGAAATGTTGGCAAACAAGAAGTAAAATGATAAGGAGGTGATCAAACATGAGATAGTATATAAATATTAGAATAAATAAAGAAATCTCATACAATAAAATAAGTATTATTTGACTTTCACTAATGTTAGCGTCAACAAAACGTTTGAACGAAGCCGCCATTTTCAAATTGACTATGTAAGCAGGAAAGAAATGACGATTTCAAAGCATGTTTTATAGTACTGTAGAGAATTGGCAGTTTGAAATGTTGACAAACAAGAAACAAATGCTAAGGAAATGATAAAAACAAACAGATGCTAGGAAGTATGCTAAGGAAGTGATAAAATTGTAGCGATAAACAGCCATGATTGATTGAAACATGTCTTTTCATACCGTTTTTGGTCAAAAGTAGTATGATGTAGTAAAAGTGTAACAGTCAATGTAAACTGATACACTACTATATTTTAAGAAATACTAATATTATATTTATTATAGTCAAACCAGTACTGCGCCAAACCTACGAAAATTAAAGCACACAATGTAAGAAATAATGTCTTAAAATAAGTACTCTTTTAATTCCTTTATTACAGAGTGTACGTAACCTCTATAAGTTTAAAACAAATAAAATATATTTTCAAACCTTACTCGAATACTCGAATTCTTCCCCCGTTCCTGCTCCTGTCCCAGACTGTGGCGAGACCTCCAACGTCCCTGACTCCAAGGACGATCATAGCCACCGTAGACGCCACTATGATCCCTCCTTGCAGTACGTCAGTCCAAACCACTGCCTTGATACCACCCTGTGAGGGAAATCAATTAGTCTAAAACTTTGTGAGTTCACACAATTTTAAATGTCCCTAGGTCATAAACATAGTTGATTTTTGAATTAATATTTCTGTTTATACTCTCGTGGTCCTTGTAACAATTTTACACAAATGCCATAGTATAAAATGTAACTGTTTGTATGTTATAACTATCAAAGTTATACGAGTAAAAATACGCGGAATGTTGCGAATTGATGAGGAAGTCTGCCGCATTGCAAACGTACTTATTCCCGGCCAAGATCCGAGCTGGACGTTTTATTTTAAAAGCTATTAGTAACGCATATTACGGCCTGATAAATCGGTTGCTAGAGCAACTAGTTATGGACTGGAAGGTCCGGGGTTCGATTCTAAGTAGTGATGGAATTTTCTGTTACCAAACTTCCAGAATGGCCTTGAGGTTCACTCAGCCTCCTATCAAATTGAGCATCAGATCTTTTCCATGGGTAAAAAGGTGGTCTGAGCGTCGGGCCTACCACACCACCTTATTTTAATGCCGAGGTCAAGAAAGCAGGTAACTCTATTCCCATGTCCACCATATTTCTTTATGCCATGTATAGGTGCTACCTTTACTTATTAGGGAAGTATGTTAAAATCCTATTTGCGGACTATGAAAAGTATAGGGTAATATATTAAAAATAGCGGCTGGGAATGGTCATGCAGTGTGGCTCTCCAACATACCTAAGAAATATCCCCATTTGCCGTTCCGGGATTACGACTCCGCCACGTCTTTCCTCATTAATTTCAATTAAATGATCCCTTAGACATCTCACATTGTCTTTGCCACACCTATACAACTTCTTAAAGCCATGTTCAAATGATTCTCGTTTATTTTTGTATGACTTTCTAGCGATAGCTTGTATAAACTCTCCAATTTTACACTCCATAAATGGTTAAGATAAGGTAACAAGTCTCATACAGGGAATTCTACGATTTTTCTTAGTTTATACTTAGAAGTTAAAGTATCTACTATCTGTTACTCATATACATAGTATTTTATGCTGCCAATTCTGTTATAAATTACCGTATACATGGCTTTCCACATCAACATTTACTATCAGAAAAGATTTTGTGAGTTCTTATAAACAAAAATCATAGTATATAGGCTAGCTACTACGAAAACTTTAGCAAAATTATTAATTACACCTTTATACATACAAACTATAAACCATTGTTTCGTTTTTATTGACAGCAACAGAGAAATTTAATAATAATAATAATAATAATAATAATAATAATAATAATAATAATAATAATAATAATAATAATAATTTGTGCTATTGATCGATACAAACAATTAATCGATTAACTATATGAATTTAATAATAGAATAATCGAGTTTTAATCGAGTTGAAAAAATGTTTTAATATACTATAATACAGAGTTATTGTTAAATTTAACTTATGTTCTGTGATAAGGATAAATATTAAATGCTGTATATCTGTATATATTGTATAGTTATATTACAAAAAAAATATTTTAATTACTTACTAACATATTTATTATGAGGCTTATAATTTATTGTGTCCATTTCTCCGGGAATTTTTGAGACAAACATAAGCAACAAAAAGTATGACAACACACCTAGTTAATACTGCTTCATCGATGATTTTAAACATGTGAGTGCATTCACATGCTCCGAATTAAGTACCGCTCTACGTTTAGTAACAATATTTCGTGCATCGCTAAACACGAATTTTTTTTTTCTGTCAAGTTCTTCTCCGACATCGTTCAATTTAAATCCAAACGTTTCACCGAGTTTACCTCTCAAATTGTCATAGTCTATGACATAATGGACTATTTGACTTCGCTATTTGTGTTGCGGATACGGCATCCTTCACATGTGTCCTTTTTCTTATGTTTGTGTTTGTGTCACAGTCCTTCATTGTAATTTGTAATATTTTCCTTTTCATTTTTCTCTGATATACTCGTAGGGATATCTTTTGTTGTTGAGTTGTCCACGTTTGTGCTCTATATATTAGCACTGGGAGTGTACCGCTGTCTGAGATGTCTCTTTTAATTTCTAATTTCTGTGTTTCGTCCAATAGGATAAAGTGTAAGCTCCAGAATTTTTCCAAGTTAATAATATTCGCTGAGACAAATAGAGAACACAATGTATTTCATTACTTTTATTAGCAAACTAAGTGGAGACTTAAATGCCAGAGTAGGCAATGTCCCTATACGTAATGGAATAGGAAATAATGGAGAAAATACAATAAATGAATTGAGACAGTTCTCAACCTTTAATCAATTAAAAGTGATGAATACCTATTTCCGAAAAAAGGACATACATAAATATACAAGAAGTGGAAATAATTCAAGATTAATAATTGATTACTTAATTGTAAACAATAAGCTTGGAGCTTTGGTGACAGACGTGAAAGTACATAGACGAAGTGATATATACTCTGATCACTACCTCCTGATAAGTAAAATAAACATAATAGCAAAATGGCGGAAAAGGAACATTAAGAATAAAAGAAACCAAGAAGAAATATATAAAGTATATCTATTACAAGACCAAAGTATCAGACAACATCATGAAAGCAGAATGAATAAATATATATCAGAGATAGTGACGTCGGAAGATATAAATACCGAATGGGAAAGCATATGCAAGATAATACATGAAACAGCAAACGAAATATTAGGAAAGAAAAATAGAATAAGGAATAGGGAGGGCTTGAGAATTTGGAATGCGGATATACAAAATGCAGTGGATGAAAGAAAAAGCATATAATACATATTTACGACAGAAAACAGAAGAATCTTACGAAGAACATAAAATGAAAAGAAGAATTGCTAAAAGCATTATAAGAAAAGCCCATGAGGAGTCATGGGATAAATTTATAAGTACAGTACAACATGACATGTATGGAAGACAAGAAATAGATTATAAATTAATGACATATCTAAATCAAACAGAGAAAGATACTGCTAGATTGAACATAATCCCAGAGCAAGAATGGATACAACATTACGAAAGACTTTGGAAAAAGGAGGAAATTAAAGGATAAGAGAACAACGAGGGAGAAATAAAAGTTGAAAATATTGATGTAATAGATATAAATGAATTAGAAGTGGCTCTGAAAACTGCCAAGAACAGGAAAGCAACGGGATTAGATAATATGAGTATGGAGTTAATAAAATATAGTGGAATATTGTGTATATTACGAATACTTCACTTAATTAATAGATGTTGGCAGAACTATGAGATTCCGAATACCTGGAAAATAGCAATTATAAAGAATATATTTAAAAGAGGAGACCGGGGGAATTGTGAAAACTATAGAGGGATTAGCTTAATGAATATTGGTTATAAGATATATACGAAAATAATAAATAAAAGAATGAGAAATATAACAGAAGTAATAATTAATTAAAATCAAAGTGGATTTAGAAAGGGCAGGTTGTGTATAGACAATGTATTTACGCTGAAACAACTCATAGAGAAGAGAAGAGGAGAGGAGAGGAGAGGAGAGGAGAGGAGAGGAGAGGAGAGGAGAGGAGAGGAGAGGAGAGGAGAGGAGAGGAGAGGAGAGGAGGGGAGGGGAGGGGAGGAGAGGGGAGGAGAGGAGAGGAGAGAGGAGAGAGAAGAGAGAGAAGACAACTTATAAAGTCATATAGGATTTATAGATTTGGATAAGGCCTTCGATTGAGTTAACAGACAAAAATTATGGAAAATATTACTAATGAAAGGATACCCACTGTGCCTTGTTGAAACAATAAAGAAATTATATGAAGATACAAATATAATTATAGACACCGGATTCAGAAGAACAGAAACAATTAAAACAAACACTGGGTTACGACAAGGGTGCAATTCATCGCCCACTTTATTATATATATATATATATATATATATATATATATATATATATATATATATATATATATATATATAGACAACATTTTTAATAAATGTAAAGTTTTAGTGAATCCAGGAATAAGAACAGATAATAAAGTATATATAAATATAGAATAACTCTTCTCGGGTTCTCAGCCAGGTGAGTTGGAGATTAGCTTCCAAGCTTTCGACGGCTAGCTCTGCCATCTTCTTCAGGGACGAAGTGATGTGGGACCACGTCTAGCCGGTATATATGCAAAAGTAGGGCTTCCCGCTGCGGGCCAATCAGGAGCTAGTTCCTAGTCCCGACCGCCAGCCGCATTCTGGTTGGTGGACACGGCAGCCAATCAGGAGCTACTTGCTGGTCCCGACTGTCTGCGTGTGATGCTGGTCTAAGCGTATTGATGGCAGGTTTCCATGCCGTACTCAGCTGTAGACCCCGTCTCTGTTGAAATTATTGCCATCTAGCTGGATTTCGATGGCTTCCTTGATAACTAAGTCCCAGTAACCTGATGTCTTGTCCAAGATTGTGGTGGCGCCGAAATCTATCTTGTGACCAGTTTCTAGGCTGTGTTGGGCTACTGCAGACTTATCAGGATAATATAGTCTTATGCTGGGTTGATGTTCCTTGCAGCGTTCCATAATAGTTCGTCCCGTCTGCCCGATGTAACATTTCCCACACTCACAAGGAATTCTGTAGACACCAGGTGTCCTGTGACCAAGGCCCTTAAGGGCCTTTTCGGATAAACCACCTGCCGAGGAACAAGAGGAGACAAAGGGCATGGCATACATCCCGTTCTACGGCCCCATCTCGGGCAAAATTAGCAGAATGCTAAGAAAACACGGGATTAAAACCATCCATAAGCCGCCCACAAAGATCCAGAACTTGCTGAGACCAGTTAAGGATGACCTTGGTCTCAGGACACCTGGTGTCTACAGAATACCTTGTGAGTGTGGGAAATGTTACATCGGGCAGACGGGACGAACTATTATGGAACGCTGCAAGGAACATCAACGCAGCATAAGACTATATTATCCTGATAAGTCTGCAGTAGCCCAACACAGCCTAGAAACTGGTCACAAGATAGATTTCGGCGCCACCACCATCTTGGACAAGACATCAGGTTACTGGGACTTAGTTATCAAGGAAGCCATCGAAATCCTGCTAGATGGCAATAATTTCAACAGAGACAGGGGTCTACAGCTGAGTACGGCATGGAAACCTGCCATCAATACGCTTAGACCACCATCACACGGCAGACAGTCAGGACCAGCAAGTAGCTCCTGATTGGCTGCAGTGCCCACCAACCAGAATGCGCCTGGCGGTCGGGACTAGGAACTAGCTCCTGATTGGCCCGCAGCGGGAAGCCCTACTTTTGCATATATACCGGCTAGACGTGGTCCCACATCACTTCGTCCCTGAAGAAGATGGCAGAGCTAGCCGTCGAAAGCTTGGAAGCTAATCTCCAACTCACCTGGCTGAGAACCTGAGAAGAGTTATTCTATATCAAATGCCGGGAAAGCCTCAAGTCATATATATAAATAATCTTTTGTTTGCAGATGATTTAATCATAATAGAGAAAAATGAAGATGACTTACAGAAATCTTTAAATGAATTAAATAAAATATGTAAATTATATGATCTAAAGATATCAGTAAAGAAAAAACAAAGACAATGGCATTTAGAGGAAAATATCCAGTGAGATACAAAATTATTTTAGAAAATCAAAGTATAGAAGAGATGTCTTGTTTCAAATATTTGGGCTGTGATATTAGTTACAATATGGAAAGAGATATTGATTCTAAAATAAATAAATTTCAGACAGTATGTGGAACAATACAGAGAACGTTCAAAAATAAAGTTAGAAAAAAAAACTAAAGTAAAAATGTATAAAGTTATGGGAGTTCCCACAACATTGTATGGATGTGAAACTTGGGCTCCAACGAAAAAAAACAGAAAGATAGAATACAAACGGCGGAGATGATGTTCCTCAGACAAGTTAAAGGGTGTACAAAACTTGATAGAATAAGAAATGAGGATATAAGAGAAGAATTAAAAGTACACCCTTTATTGGATAAAGTCACGAATTATAGACAAAAGTGGATTGAACATATGAATGGAATGAGTAAGGAGAGATATCCATTGTTAGCAAGAAATTATCAAGCAAGAGGAAGACGTGACGTCGGGAGACCTAGAAAACGTTGGGCTGATGAATTATGAAGTCGGAACGGGCAATTGCCTAATCCTTGGAGTGATGATGATAATTATTATTATTATTATTATTATTATTATTATTATTATTATTATTATTATTATTATTATTAGCAAACTACTATTCTTCTAAGCTTATAGCCTAGCGCAACTGTGCTTCGGAATCTTTTCCTTTTAATCACCTCAAGGTATGTTAGAAATTAAAAAAAATTGAAAAATGATTGAAGTTTATTTAGTGAAAATCGCAATTTTTTGTTACATTTTGGGATAATTTTACATTAATCGTTAATTATAATTTAATATTTTAATGCACTTCACTATGTTTAAATTAACTACTAGATATTCGTAGATGAAATGTTCATAATTTTCATAACAAGCAGTTATACAATTTGTTAAAAAAGTGTCCAATATTTTAGGAGGTGCTAGTATGGATCAAAACAAGAAAATAATGTCTAATAAACATGGGTCCTACAACACATACTTTCTGAGATCTGAACACTTGTTCATAGGAGGTGCCCAATGAGACGTCCATTCATGGCAATGCATTCCTCTGCCCTTCGGCGTAAGAAATCATGCACTCTTTGAAATTGACCTGGTTATTCTTGATAACCAAAAGTCTAGAGGATTTAGTTTGGGGAACGAGCAGGACAAGGTGTGAGGCCTTCCCAATCAATCCAGCGGTCCTGAAATTTCAGCGTCAGGTGTTGACGCTCATTGGGGAAAAACATGTGGTGGTGTGCCATCATGCATGAACTAAATCTGTAGTCTTTGCTGACATGGCACATACTCCAGCAAGGTAGGCAATACGTTAATAAGACAGTCCTGATAACGAGTCCCAGTTAATCTCTGTTGCAGCACTATGGCCCTTAATCTATCGCCAAGAACGCCTGCCCATACGTTGATTGAGAATCGGTGCTGATGCCTTATTTCTTCAACTGCATGGGAATTTTTATCAGTCCACATATGCTGATTACGAAAATTGACAACACCATCTCTGCTGAACCGCGCTCATATCCGGAAGTAAACCTTTGTTTCCAGTATTCCTTGCGACGTGTCATTATTCCATGCCAGAGGTATCAACTACGGTATGATTATCTGGTAGTCTGCTGTATTGTAGGGCAAAAAAATTCATTGTTGTAAATGGACGTAACATTGAGCATATCCAATGAACAAGTGTTCAGATCTCAGAAAGTATGCGTTGTAGGACCCATGTTTATTAGACATTATTTTCCTGTTTTCATGCATACTATCACCTCCTAAAATATTGGATACTTTTTTTTAACATCCTGTACAATAATTGCAAACGCATTGACGAGACAGCGAAGACAAAGTTTTCGGTGTCAAGGATGTTGGATACGAGTGTTTGTCTGAAAATCTAAAATATTTCTTCGTCGCTCTTTAAAATGTGTGTAGTGAGGTAGTAAAAACAAGTTCGATCTACACAATTTGAAGTAATGTTCCGACTGTTATACATATAACTTCTTTTGCCATATGGATTGCCCAAATGAATCACACCACTCATCTGTGACATGGTGAAAAGCATTGTTTGCTGAAGCCTGCATTAATTTCTGTGCGTGAATATTCACAGCTGCTGCTTGCATTCTAGGGAATGCAGGAATTTTCCGATTTTGGTGGAACACAGCTAATTTCGTGTTTACACTACTCGCGTGACAATCCCTGTATTGTTTCTATACATGTTGGTTACCATAGGATATTTTTACTTGTCCATTGGCGTCCGTATATGAAGTCTAGCTTACATAGGGTATGTTTTCTATTTCACAACAATGCCTCTACATAACCAAAATATTTCACTACGATGCGGCTTATGAGAAGCTTTCGCCCTACAAATTCCAGCTGTCATATTTCGTGGTTTATCATCACCATTCAATGAGAATTTCTATTTTCGCAGATAGGGTGTGGTCCAGTTTATACGTCTCTGTCTTTTTATTCTGTTACCTACCTGCCTATAATTATTTGTCTGTTTTGGTGTGAGTGTGTGTGGATGCAGTACGAATCTAAATTCAACTCAACCGAAAAATTATGTTCACTGATAAATATCAATTGAACGGGTGAGTGGAAAAGGATAACATTCCAACTTCTCTAGTTTGTGGTAAAAAAATACAGAAGCTAAGGTTTCTATTGGAAAAGTTTTTACTAGTCATTAAGTGTTAACTCAAAGTCAAATACTTTTTTGTTTAATAATTATCAATAATTAAATGTGTTGGAATGTTATCCTTTTTCCACTCAATGTTTTGACAATAGATAAAATTATTAACTATAATGTCTTTTTGTGACATGAAATCTTTAATGCGAGGACTATTCATAAAGTAACTTCCGTTTATTTTTTACAAACCTGTGAATGACGTTACAGAATTGAGTTACAATAGGTTTGAAATTATACACTTTACTTTATTTTTCCACATAGTTTCCAGTCACATTGAGACACTTGTCGAAGCGTTTGACGAGCTTCGAAATTCCACAAACTTAGAATTTGGCCGCCTGCGACTGAAACCAACTTACGACGCTGGTTTTCAAATATTCGTCATCGTCAAAGCGCTTCGAGCCAAGCCACGTCTTCATGTGCATGAATAGATGTTAATCGCTAGGAATATAGGGAGGATGATCCAATACTTCCCAGTTTTACCCTTGCTGTTTGGTCGCATCACTATCTGCTGTATTTGAAGTTGGATACTTAAGGATGTCTTCATACAATGACTTGTACTCATGAGGTATGTAGTGCGTGACATTTCAGATACCGTCTAACTTTTTTATATTGATTCCAAGTTTTCCATTATATATTGCAGTAGTGGGGAGCTCCATATGATCTTGTTCCTTTAACTTGAATGTTGCACGGTGCAAACTATTACTGTACTCTGAAGCCTCGACACAGACTTCATGTTGTGAGTGAATACTCGTATAAGTTGCCTCTACTTTCTGATGTTGAATGTCAGGTTTTATTCTCAATATTTTTACATGTTTTCTTGAAATACTGTGGCCATCAGTGTTTGAAGTTGAGTATCTGATTGTTTTGAATCCTATTTACTTGATATGGGGGGATTGAATTTCCTGGCATCATACTGATTCTGAGAGTAAATCCGATCTAATCTTCGAACTTCTTGTTTAATGACTGAAAATGTTCTGTCACATGGCAGGAAATTGTGATCTCGGATTTATGCCAATGTAACATTGAGTAGAAAGAAAGATAACATTCCTGAATTGTTACCCTTCTTTCACTCAACTAAAGCTTCAATGCTAGTTTTAATAATTATATGAGACTGGAATATTCCCCTTTTTACACTCATTGGATAGCTATTTCAGTTTAATTTCTCAAATTTTTGGAATGTTATCATTTTTCAACTCACCCGTTCAATTGAAGTATTTTTAGGCAGTAAACCACATATCAGAAAACCTTTCTTTCTTAGGAACAGAGCGCGAAAATCTCAAGGGAAATATTCGATAATAAAATTACTTTCTGTAGGACGTAAACGCTCACACTGCTGCCGTGTCTAGCACTAGCGCTCTGGCTTTCCATCCAGGTGGGCCGAGTTCGATCCCTGGCCAGGTGGTGGTGGAAACTGTGGTGAACAAAGCACACGTTGCAGAGGGTTTTTTTCGGGGTATTCCCGTTCTCCTCTATCACTCCACCAACACGCCACATTCCCCCTCATTTCATTTATCATCGATCATCCTTCTATGAAGGATTTCGAGCTCGCGACCCCCGATGCTCAACAAGCTACTCGCATGTGGAAGTGACCTGGCTCTATCAGGAGCACCTCTCAGCATCTGCTGGTCAGAAAGGGCTTGGGCCTCCGGGCCCCTGGGCCTTATCAGGCTACACGTCCGCGAAACGGGACCTGGTTCTATCAGGTGCTGAGGAAGGATAGTTCATCTGTCAGTGTCGGATTCACGAATTCCATCCAGGAAACCTGACGGACTTGGACAATCATCGCATATAAGGGCGCACAATAGGCCAAACCGTGACTAAAAGCACACATCCGTGTCCAGCCCATGTGAAAGCCAAGCCACACCAAAAGTTATACTGTACTTCAAACTCAGTCCATAACCTATGGTAAACTATTTACAAATCGCCTACCTAAACAGTTCAGTAGCTTAGAATACCTTGACAGTGCTTTTCGTGATAGATGAATTGGGCGGGCTGGTCAAATATTGTGGCCTGCTATGTCACCTGATCTAAGCTCGTCAGATCTTTTGTGTGAAGTCAACTGTTGGAAGATGGGTTGGAACACCATAAGTGTCACCTGTATACATCACTCATGAGGAAATTAAGCCAGGAGATAGCATGAACGAAGTTTATCATACTCGAGTTGCTTGAATTGAAGATTTTGTTGTAAAAGTCGTTACTGCAGCCCAAGAGTTACTTGAAATTCCTTGTGTGTTTGCGATGATCAGGGAGTCAATTTTTATGAGTTGCTGAGATTGTATCGAATCACATTGAATAAAGTCTGCACTAATTAATGTTATTATGTCCACCCTATAGTTTTCACTCTTATCTGAAAGAACGTATTATATAATATTTAATTTTCTTTAGATGGAAGTATTATGGTTATGGTTACTATGGTAACAATTTATAAATTTTGTTATTCCCAATGTTTTGAAAGCTGTTGTAATGATGAAGTAAGCATATAGCAAGATATTGCTAATAGAAGATATTAGTTTTGTCACTGACAAGTCTATGTTCTCAGAAAGAGTTTCCATTTTACTCACAGTTAATTAAGGGATAGGTCACCGATTTGACTAGTTTCGTTAAAAACTGTGCATATCTCTTTTGTGGTCTTTCATGAACAAATGCTATAATTATGAGATTCTCTCATGTGTATCTAATATAAGTGTTATGCATTTTCTATGTTCTGTTTAGAAAACGGAATGTGAAAACGCATTGCAAAGTACCAAGCCAAAATTTAACGAACTTATTTTGACAAAAAGTACCAAATCAACGGTTTGTGTATATTTTATATAGAAAAGAACGAATTACAGTAGAGGAGGCAAGACTTGTCCTGTAATCCTATCATGTTTCGTGGCTATATCTGCAATAGGTATGTAGGCGGAAGTTAATTTTATTCTAAAAATTAACTTCCGCTTCCGTTGGTTTGTATAATATAAACAATAATGAAGCAACCCCTCATTTTGATTGCTCATTATTTCTTTTCTCGTACAGCTCACACGCCAGGTCTCACCTGTTCATCTGTAGGTAGTTATTCTAGAAAATGCGCAAAATTTTCGTGAGAAATATAATTATTTTTGTTGTGCTATTAATTTACTGTAATGTTGTAATTAAATAACTTTGTTAATTATCAACATGTCGTTTGTTACTCTAGAATAGTTGTAATTGTAGATATTGTGACATATTTTTAAGGATGTCATTCTTTATTCGAAGCTCGGATGTTTCATACTTTTATCTTAGTATACTTACAAGCATGGTGTAGAAAATGCAGATTACCGATATCACGGGTGTTATTATGTGGACTCCAATCCCACACACTGAAAATGCAGAGCAAAACAGAGTAAGGAATTGATATTTCAATACAAAAAGCGAGCTAAAATTTTAACTTAAAAATTGGATACATATATTTTATGAAATCAACTACGCACCATTTCTGTTCATTCCTTACTTATAGAATAATTGCTACTTTATCATGCACATACAGTATATTTTCGACACATTCACTCACACCCATTCATCTACTAATGGACTAATGGTTTCGTAGAACTTGTGGTAATCTCTACCATTTCAGAATGAAATACGATTTCTTTTTTCAAGATTTATAAATAATCAACAGCAACGCTGAAAAAAAGTTCAGACTATTTCCATATATTCTAAATGCTGTCTTTGAAGACCGGGGAGTGATACGGGATATTGTGGCGAAGAAATTCAAGATAGGAGCCGTCATGGTATGATGATTAGTTATGGAGATATTAGAGGCAATACCCAGAAGTGAAATGTGTCATGGTTACTTTTAATCTATAGCGCGTAGTATTGGAGTTAAATGTCAAGAACACAACATAAATGTGGTGTGCGCGACATCTACCTGTCCCTGAAATTGTCGGATTTCTTTGTTTCAGCGAAAGAACTGCGGAGAAAATAAATGTAACTGATTTGTTTTCTAGTACTGTACTGTGAGTTATCTGTGCATTATCACAGTTTAAACTGATGTTACAATATGTATCTGTATTGCATTCTGAAGTAATGTAAGGTAAGAACGTGATGTTTACTTGATGCTTACGTCAAGTAGGCCACGGTTTTCAAAGCTTGCTGTGCGACCCATCCTTTGTCTGTCATTGAACTAAATCCTAGCTAATCTGTGTGCGCGTTGCTTGGAGTGACGAAAGTGCAATTTGGAAGTTCGGGATGTTCCACGAGGACATGTGACATTTACAGCCTGATTTTAAATTATTACATACTGAAGTGATAATAAGTCCACACCTGTTGAGTAACGGTTAGCGCGTCTGGCCGCGAAACCAGGTGGCCCGAGTTCGATTCCCGGTCGGGGCAAGTTACCTGATTGAGGTTTTTCCGGGGTTTTCCCTCAACCCAATTTGAGCAAATGCTGGGTAACTTTCGGTGTTGAACACCGGACTCATTTCACCAGCATTATCACCTTCACCTCATTCAGACGCTAAATAACCTTATATGTTGATAAAGCGTCGTAAAATAACGTACTGGAATAAAAAAATGAAGTGATAACCACGGAAATAATACTTGCCCCATTAGACATTTGGGAAAAATTGCAAGATAGAGTATTGGTTCATATCTTATTTATGCATTATTTGGTGTGGTCTATTACGCCCTGGTCTTCGAAGACGGCATTTAGTATTCACCCTATGTATATATGCATTTATTATTATTATTATTATTATTATTATTATTATTATTATTATTATTATTATTATTATTGACTATTCCGGTCCCTTTACCAAAGAAAACCCCTACAGACTCGATACAATTATTTTAGGTGTCTCCCATTGAAGGTAGCCACTAAAGACTCTGTGTGGCTTAATATAAAAATTAATGACAATAACATTTAACGTAAAAAACAGCTAAAAATACAAAACAAAACACAATCAGTGAAGATTAATGCAATTATTTTTTATGAATAAAATATGATTTAAAATCTGGAAAGATTTTATAATCGTTGATAAAGCAGTACAATTAGAGGAGTTATGGGAAGACTAAAGTATCGTCTGAAATTTTCGAAGTCATATGTAATTACTGAAGCTTTAACAATAAGCTTTTGTTTTAACCCTGATCACATATGCCTGATTTATCAGTCTAATGGGCTTTCAAGGCTACCATGTCTACCAATTTCACTATGCTACCCTCTAGCGACTGCAAAAGAAATTACGTTATAACACTTATGGAATTGAATGGAGCAACTGTACTTCCATCTAGCAGCTTTACCTAAAACGCCTTTTCGACGGTAGAGAGACTGGTGGTTGCCCTCATTTTATGTAGCCATTTCATACCATGGCAATGGCCAATTTGATAGAGGTGCGATCAGGAGTTTCAGCGCGGAATAAAAGTCTGTTTTCACATATATAGTACGAGTAGTTAAACTTGATAGTTCTATTTGTTTAGAAATTACATTAATTATAACTAAGTTATTTTAAAATAATTCTATAGAATGTTACTTACCCCTGCTGACGGCCAGCGCTGGCACATATATGACCACCGAGTTGATGAGCAGCTGGTGGAAAGTCCACAAAGAGGAAGCTATTACACGAACACTTCGGTTAAATCTCATCTCCAAATACTGGAATGGTGGGAATTATAATGAGAAAGTGATTTCGTTCAATATTTGCAATACAATTCTTCATGTATTACTCCTACACAAAAGGAAACACCCTGTATTATATGAAACTTAATTGGATTAAGAGTTCGCTTTGACTTACTTCGTACATCGACGTTATCTTGAGGTCATAGAAGACGGGTAGATAAACGTGGTACGTCACTATAGCAACCAGCACGAAGTCCACGCAGATGAGCCAGTGTAGTGTGCCGTAAAGGTAAATTTCCGTGGGAGCCCCCATTGTCACGATCCCACTCAAGAAGCTGCAACGAACGACTCGTAGAATTATATAAGTGTTCAATATAGACATAAAGTATACTGGATTTCTTATAACGTAGCTGAGTAATTTAGTACTTCAATGATTACGATGTTATCAAATGAAATTAATAATTTATGTAGGATCAAGTTGTGTTTGGTGTTCTCTGATTGCTCAATAGAGAGGTTTTACGAGCTGAACTGTTTTATTTGTGCTATCCATTTCGCAGTAGCTTTCCCTGATCATAGGAAGTTTTCCCCATTGCGAATTTGTTGCTCAAAAATAAAAAAATGAGTAAATAAATAAATAAATAAATTGGTAATCTGGTAATTCAGTAAATCATGAGGTACGTAACTAAGTAGGAAAGTATAAGTACTTAGGTGAGTTAAAAATAAATATGATACTGTTTTGTTTTGTCTTTTTGTAACAGTTAAACATCTCCTATGTTATTTATTTCAATGATGTATGTTGTACAAAGTTACGAAATTTTTCCCGCCGACCAAATGCTATTTCGAGAATGATGAGCTAGACTCGAAGCGCACGAGATTTACGAGGCGAGACTCGAAAGACAAGTGCAATGAACACAGCGAGCGAGAGCGGAAGTTAGCTTCGTTCATCTCTAATCACTAGGCACCAAAAACGAACTCCAGGAATGGGAACGTTCTTGAATAATGATTCAAAGTGTTGGCTCTACATGCTGCATAACTTCTCATTATGTGGCTGTGAATGCTGGGACAGGAAACAAGGGAAACTTGTCCACACCTGTGGAGTAACGGTCAGCGGTCTGGCCGAGAAACCAGGTGGCCCGGGTTCGATTCCCGGTCGGGGCAAGTTACCTGGTTGAGGTTTTTTCCGGGGTTTTCCCTCAACCCAATATGAGCAAATGCTGGGTAACTTTCGGTGCTGGACCTCGGACTCATTTCACCGGCATTATCACCTTCATCTCATTCAGACGCTAAATAACCAAAGATGTTGATAAAGCGTCGTAAAATAACCTACTAAAAAAAAACAAGGGAAACTTGAGACGAATAAGATTTATAATAAATATATTATTTTTCTGACAAGAATTTCGTGTTGTAATTGGATAAAAGTCTCAACGAGGACGTAAAGCGGCGATGTCATCCGTTCTATTACGTCCTTTTCTTCAATTTCGTTCTAATAACAACGCGCGTTCAAATCTTACCACCCTTGCTACCGCTCTGTTATCTGCAGTCATAAACTAGACGTGATAGAAGAGTACAAATTTAATACGGTGCGTTACTCGAACAATTTCTTCAGTTAACCGGTACTTCAATTTTTACTTTTTACTATAAAACTTTCTAGAGTTAAGATGTTAAAAGTGTTACAATTATGAGCAATGATATGAAAGCTTAGAAAATAATTACTTTTTTTGTTTTTCTGTTTGTATAACGCACACCCAGTAAACATTGTCATATGTCGAAAATCACTTAATGCTTCCGTAAATTATTTTCAACGCATTGCACTAGTTGGAAGTATGAAATTCGAAGAATAAAATAGTAAATTATGAAAGGTTTTGGTATATATTTATTAAAATATTTTACAGCAGTATTTTACTAGGAAATGGCATATCTTTACAAGTCACAATTTTCGACTTACGACACTATTTTACTGGGAGTGCGATATGTATTTACGTACCAGTAAATATTTCTTTTTTCCAATGCTTCGTGACACAATGCAAGTCACGCCAGGAGATCCTAGACGGGACGGAGGGGAAATAGTTGCGCATGCCCACCTTGCTGTTCGTGGCAATAATCCAGTTTCACAAACATGAATTCTACACGTGTCTGAGAGTGCTTGCGAGTTTGTGGAAAAATATTTGCGTTTTTATTGTAGTGTTTTATTAATTTCAACATTGATGATTGTTTTCAGTATACCGAAAGTCTTTGTACTGGTTTAGTGATCGTTTGCTTTTAGTGTTAATAGTGTTGATAATAATACAGTTAATGAAATTTATGTACTTTTAGTTTAAGCTTATATAGTTAGCAGTTTTTTTGTTTATTAATTATAAATACGTCGACAAAGAGGACACAAGGATTGACAATCTATAGCAAAGAAGAAAACATTATTGCAAATATAATAAAATGCTGTGATGCAGAAAAAGAACAACAGTGCCTTAGCATTCCTATTACTAAACCTAGAGCAAGGACAGAAAAATGCTGTAATCTATCCACGAGAATGATACAGCTTATAAGAAATAATACTTACTTACTTACTTACAAATGGCTTTTAAGGAACCCGAAGGTTCATTGCCGCCCTCACATAAGCCCGCCTTCGGTCCCTATCCTGTGCAAGATTAATCCAATCTCTATCATCACACCCCATCTCCCTCAAATCCATTTTAATGTTTTCCTCCCATCTACGTCTCGGCCTCCCCAAAGGTCTTTTTCCTCCGGTCTCCCAACTAACACTCTATATGCATTTCTGGATTCGCCCATACGTGCTACATGCCCTGCCCATCTCAAACGTCTGGATTTTAAGTTCCTAATTATGTCAGGTGAAGAATACAATGCGTGCAGTTCTGTGTTGTATAACTTTCTCCATTCTCCTGTAACTTCATCCTGCTTAGCCCCAAATATTTTCCTAAGAACCTTATTCTCAAACACCCTTAACCTATGTTCCTCTCTCAGAGTAAGAGTCCAAGTTTCACAACCATACAGTACAACCGATAATATAACTGTTTTATAAATTCTAACTTTAAGATTTTTGGACAGCAAACTGGATGATAAGAGCTTCTCAACCGAATAATAACATGCATTTCCCATATTTATTCTGCGTTTAATTTCCTCCCGAGTGTCATTTATATTTGTTACTGTTGCTCCAAGATATTTGAATTTTTCCACCTCTTCGAAGGATAAATCTCCAATTTTTATATTTCCATTTCGTACAATATTCTGATCACGAGACATAATCATATACTTTGTCTTTTCGGGATTTACTTCCAAACCAATCGCTTTACTTGCTTCAAGTAAAATTTCCGTGTTTTCCCTAATCGTTTGTGTATTTTCTCCTAACATATTCACGTCATCTGCATAGACAAGAAGCTGATGTAACCCGTTCAATTCCAAACCCTGCCTGTTATTCTGAACTTTCCTAATGGCATATTCTAGTATAAGAAATAATAATAATAATAATAATAATAATAATAATAATAATAATAATAATAATATTAATAATAATACTTACTTATTGGCTTTTAAGGTACCCGGAGGTTCATTGCCGCCCTCACATAAGCCCGCCATTGGTCCCTATCCCGAGCAAGATTAATCCATTCTCTATCACCATATACCACCTCCCTCAAATCCATTTTAATATTATCTTCCCATCTACGTCTCGGCCTCCCCAAAGGTCTCTCCACCTCCGGTCTCCCAACTAACACTCTATACGCATTTCTGGATTCGCCCATACGTGCTACATGCCCTGCCCATCTCAAACGTCTGGATTTAATGTTCCTAATTATGTCAGGTGAAGAATACAATACGTGCAGTTCTGTGTTGTGTAACTTTCTCTATTCTCCTCTCACTTCATCCCTCTTAGCCACAAATATTTTCCTAAGCACCTTATTCTCAAACACACCCTTAATCTCTGTTCCTCTCTCTCAAAGTGAGAGTCCAAGTTTCACAACCATACAGAACAACCGGTAATATAACTGTTTTATAAAATCTAACTTTCAGATTTTTCTACAGCAAACTGGATGATAAAAGTTTCTGAACCGAATAACAACAGGCATTTCCCATATTTATTCTGTGTTTAGTTTCCTCCCGAGTATCATTTATATTTGTTACTGTTGCTCCCAGATATTTGAACTTCTCCACCTCTTCAAAAGATGAATTTCCAATTTTTATATTTCCATTTCGTACAATATTCTCGTCACGAGACATAATCATATACTTTGTCTTCTCGGGATTTACTTCCAAACCTATCTCTTTACTTGCTTCGAGTAAAATTCCCGTGTTGTCCCTAATCGTTTGTGGATTTTCTCCTAACATATTCACGTCATCCGCATAGACAAGCAGCTGATGTAACCCGTTGAATTCCAAACCCTCTCTGAATAATAATAATAATAATAATAATAATAATAATAATAATAATAATAATAATAATAGGCCTACTTTATTGCCAGAACAAAGATACATATTTCTTTTTTATATGAAACACACTACCACCCCCCAGAATGAGTAAGTTACATACTCGTGCTGTAGGCCTCGGTAGCGTATTGGTATAGCGCTGGTCTTCTGTGCTCGAGGTTGCGGGTTCGACCCCGGCCCTGGTCGATGAGATTTAAATGTGTTTAAATGCGACAGGCTCATGTTAGTAGATTTTCTGGCATGTAAAGTAACGCCTAAGGGACAAAATTCCGGCACAACGGCGACGCTGATATAACCTCGGCAGTTGCGAGTGTCGTTAAATAAAGCATAATTTAAATTTTTTACTCGTGCTCGGGGGACATTCCACATATGCTCGCGACTAGTGTCCAGGCTGTACCGAGCCATGTGAAACAAAAGAGAGGGGGCAATATGTTGGTACCAAAATTCGTAACTATATAATTTAAGAATTGTCTGCAATCAAGTGCAAGATTTAGCAATTATATTATATTATATTTTGAATGCACTAAAGAAGATACAGATTTTTTTAAGATGTCATAACATGTTATCAGAACGAAATGGATAAATGGAATGTGTGTTTCAGGGATTATCGTTTAATTCGTCGAAGGAAAATGTGGGAACAATTTTCAACAAATCGGTAAATAATTACGACTTCTTTGACATTGTAATTTTCGTTCAGGAGTAATAAGTTAGTCGTCTCTTACGAAACTACTTCAGCGGTCATAATTATTTACTTCTTTGATGAAGTTTACCAATTTTGGGAACAAAAATATTAAAGGGCTACGTATAATGTTCCGTCATGTTAGCGACATTTTGTACGGTTCAACGGGTCTACAATATTTCTCCAGTTAAGGAAGAATGAAATTGCGTTTTGGGTGAAAATTTAGATGTACTTTTCATTTTTCCAAGTAATTATTTATTTGGTTTTCCATCTCTAAAATAGTATATCATATGTGACTATATTAATATTATATCCATTTAAATTTTTTTGAAAGAGTATTTAAATTTTAATTTTAACGCTTATATTCTAAAAATGTACGGAATTTGATGGGAAAATTATGTACTATTTTAAATTTTCCAATATATTTCTTGAGTTTTCCTCTGCAGAATGCTATATAACACATAATGTACTGTATGATTAAGCCTATACTAAAATTACATTCACTTTCTTTTTGAGTTTTTCTAAGAAGGGAGTCTAGTATGTATATTATGTCATTCATTTTTTCTGAGCTTTTATTTAATCTACAAAAGTGAAAATTTCAGGATTTGTTTGTTTAGGTGTTTTACATTGACTGGAACAATGTCTTTCAAATTTGCTAAATTAGTTAAATATTGCAGGGGCTAATGTACTTAAAATCGTAAAAAAAATTACGAATGGGGGAAAAAAAAAACATTTTCTCAGTAAGAAACTAAACCAGATAAGACTACTGTATAGCACAAAGTCAAATCATGTGTACATGAGTTGCATAAAGTCAGTTGTCTAATTTCAACATTCCTTATGCAAGACGTAATTTGTCCACCGCTGTGGAATAACGGTTAGCGCATATGACCATGAACGAGCGGTTCCGGGTTCAAATCTAGTTAGGACAAGTTACTTGGCTGGGGGTTTTTCCGGGGTTTTCCACAACCAATTGGAGCAGAAATGCTGGGTAACTTCCGGCCTTGGATTTCGGACTCATTTCACCGTCATTAATTCACACATCATCATCCATGGAACAGCCTGGGTTAAGTTTGTGGTGCTGTACTTGACCAAGAGCATGGCTGTTCGGCTACCCAATCATTCACTGTTAAGCACAATAATAAGCCTCAGGCTGCAGTGCAAGCCTTCGGGTCCCATCTCCGCACAAAGTAAAAAAAAGAATAATTTAATTTCATCAAGATGGGCATTGTCGTAACCCTTTATTGCCTTCCGAAACTTGTGAAGTTAGACAGCAATTCTGGACTTAGTTTCTTTAAAAATCTTTACCTGACTACTAAAGATACAGCTACTGGGATGACTCTCAGATTCTTGCTGCCGTGCAGATACTCTTCTGTTGTGTCAGATTTCTTGCCCCAGACTCCGAAGTACAGCCCTATGAGTGACGTCGCCACAAGCATGACGACTAAGAGAGTGTAATCTAGCCACCCGAATAGATGCTGCTGCACGAGGTTCGTGTGTTCTTGGTCGATCACCATGTTGACACTAGTTGGATAGATTTCTTTCAGTTACTTCTAATATAGAAATTACAGATACAGTAACTAAAATCAGTGTTAAGAAATATTTCTTTCATTGCGTAAGGAGCATTTTAATCCGCAGTTCTGGGACACATTTTTTAGAACATAGTTTACTTATCCTAATTCAAATTTTAAGTAAGTTGTTATTTATACACGTATTACAAAACCCCAGATCACTATAACAGATTGCTCAACGGTAACAACTTTTGTTAGGTTTACTATGCTGTCATCTAGTTGTTACATAAAGGGTCACGTCTTAACTCCCATTTGAATTGAATCGGGGATTGCAGAAACAGCACATGTCATGAAAACTAAATTTTTCAGTGGACATAAGAAACGGTATTACTGGTGGTAGACCACATCATTGGTTGTAGTACTGGCTTCTTCAGGCAGAAGCCTAATAGATTTGTCGTTTTATACCAAATTTATTGGAATCTAATGAATTGTTAATGAAATAAATATATATTATCTTGATATGTGCTGTTTCTGCAAGAATTCAAAATTGTAGTATAATAATTTCAGTTCAACTAAAGTTTATTTGTCAAATTAGATATATAATATATGCATAGGTCTACTGTTCAACATATAAATGTACTTATTTTTCCACAATAGGCCACTGAAGAATATTATTGTAAAATTCTTCATATTCATGTGGTATGTAACGCATTAGTTTGCGTATATCATCAAGCTTCTCTCTTTGAATTGGCACGATTTTGTCTGGATATTCCAATGTAGAAGGTAAATATGGTATTTCCCTTTTATACGTACTGATCATTCTCATGGGGTCACATTGAAAAATAATTGTTTTTCTTCCATCATTTTAATAATATCAAAAGAAATTTCGAGCGCAATTACGAAGGCAGTAAAAAAATAAGTTTCTCTGGGGCCGTTTACAGAAAGAGAACAAAACTTCATGGAAAGTTTTATTTGCACAGATACAGCAATTGTTGAATTCTTTTTCAACGTATTTACCACCAGAATTGAGACATTTGTCATTCAGTGGGATAAGTTTTTGTATCCTTGTGTCTTAGATGTCTGCCGTCTGGAATCGGAACCAATGTGTCGGCACATGTCTTTGACATGAGTTGTTTCTGTGCGCTTCCAGGATTTCACAGGTCTCCAAATGTGAGACGGCTATACTGACATATGTGGTTTCTGCATGGAGTGATAGTCCTATATCAACAGTCCATAGAACTCGAATAAACTCATTTTGTCACAAATAGTGACATGTACTGTTTCTCCAATCCCTGATTCAATTGCTTTAGCGACTGTACTGCCATCTCGTCTTCGTTTACGGCCGGACGGGTGACAATCCTGGCGGCTGTTCTCTTCAAAGTGCTACCGATTTTAACATAGAGATGAGCATCTGATATATATGTGATCAGGGATAAAACTTAATTATTTTGTAATTTTTTGTTCGGACCTGAAGAAAATTACATGTGAGTGAAATAAAATATAACTTAAATTAATTTTAATAACATCTGAAATAGCATTTGAAGATTGTATGTAGAGATCAAATTAAGTAAGTTTAGTAAAATTTTCAGAAGGAAAATTTAGAACTTCATTGCTTACCCATCTTTGAGTCTATAATACAGACTTATAACATATTCTTGAAAAATGTAAGATTATTTGTCAAAAATCTTAGCTACTTATATTTCATTCCATAACATCTGACAGGCGACGTAAATATTACCGGAAGAGGAGGAGAGTAATATAATATTCTTACTCAACCAATAACAGAAGTCCCATTCTAGGATTGTCTTTAATTTGGGCGGGGATAGAACGTTTGAGACCGCCCAACTTCAAGGTAAGCGTAGAATGAGACCTCTGTCATTGGTTCAGTGGAAATTATCCTTCTCTCACTCTTTCTTTCTTTCTTTCTTTCTCTCTCTCTCTCTCTCTCTCTCTCTCTCTCTCTCTCTCTCTCTGCTGTCAATATTTACATCGCCTGTAAGTATAGACCCATAGTTGGCTGACATATTTCAAACTCGAATCAGAAAATTTACGATATTGACTTACCTTGTTCTTCCAGCGTGATTTTCATTTAATAACAAGTGATTATTTACACAAAAAAATCGATTACTTTGAACCTCTTGCTTCTAAGGAATAAACCATTCCCTGTTATTACGACTGTTCATTTCTTAGAATGAATGTGCGATATTGGCCAAAAACGCTTCAAAACCGCCTTAAAATCAATCAATCACAGTTATGTTTCTTGATAAGACGCTTTGTAAAGAAGCGTCTTATTGTACAATACTTGACATGTAATCGCTCTGAGTGATTGGCAGTAGTATTTAGTATGCCGTGACAGATAGCAGTTTGCTTTTATGAACTTCATTACAAGGAAACATAATAATGTCTTATTGCTGTGGAAGAACCTATGATTTTTTTTTTGTATCAGTAAGGCCAGTTGTACGAACAAGGAATTAAGTCCTGTTAAAATTAATTCCATGGTTATGCGAGAAATGTGTTGTACAAACTCGGAATAGTGCACTATTCGAAGGATATCTTCCGAATAAGCAATTCCATGCTTTCAGTCGCTGTTAAATTGTTATCTAGAGAACAAATTATAAATAGGCAGTAGCGTTAGACAAAAATCTCTGATACTGATTGTGAATTAATATAGCCTATATTTTTTAGAATGCGAAAACAAAAGAAAATAAGGCGTAATAAACCTGATGTATGAAATGAGTATGACGATGAAAATTTTACGGCAAGATTAAGACTAAAAATGGATACTGTTTTAAGCGTACAGGAATCAATCAATACTGTTTTAAATTATGATGATCACGGCAAGATCACGGGAGTCTGTAGCTAGGTTATATTTTAATGCTCATACTAATGCTTACAGGAATGCAGAACGTAATACTGGTATTGGAATATTACAATATTACCTCATGAATTTGTTTAAAATTAAATTTTCATTATTTAAAAAATTAGCATTTCTTTACAATGGTGGTAGTGTGAACTATTCATATCTGTAGGCCTACATAATATTTTAAATCATCAGTAAAACAGTATCCATTTTAGTCTAAATCTTGCCGTAAAATTGTCATCGTCATACTCATTTCATACATCAGGTTTATTAAGCTTTGTTTTCTTTTATTTCCACATTCTCAAAAATATATAGTAATTCACAATCAGTATCAGAGGTTTTTGTCTTATTCTGCTGCCATTTTGTAATGTGTTCTCTAGATAACAATTTATCGTTTTAAAATTAATTCATTCATGAATTCATTTTCCTCGACGAAAATTTATACAGTAAATGGTGATTGGTACACGTGATGGTGGTATTAGCACTGTAAGGAAATGCAGTTAAACTTTATGCATACCAGGGGCGTCAACTGTAATGAAATATAGGAATATTTGTAGACGAGTTATCTCTTTATGCAATATTCCAAATCTAATGTAAATGTTGATACATACCTTTGAGTGAGTTCTGTTCACAAAAGTACAATACGAGAAGGAATTTTGTTTATTGTTCACATTTCCTAATAATAGAGGTTTAGAAAACTTTCAATATTGAAATTTAGAATCATAAACAGTTTGTGAAGAAAATTAATAGCCACTCCAAATTTTCTTCCGTGTTAATTATTATTATACAGTATGCACTTGCTTGTAACTATTCACACAGATTATGAGCGTCGAACATTCATCTACATTCTGTAGGCTTTCTTCTGGATTATCACCCTCTTATTGTTTTTAGGATTCTTGTAGTCTTGTACATTATCTGTTATTTATTATGACAACATTTACGTAGATATGTGATAATACTAGTATGTTGGTGCATAATTTTAAACGTAAGGTTCATCGTTATTAGAATTCAGAATCATAATGTTCACCTATAAAATAATCTCGTAAATATTTCACATTCTCTTAATGTACAGGGTGAATCATAATTATTTTCAGGAATCAATGTATCAGAATACTTTAAAATTTCTTTACTTGTAATCATATGATGTTTTGACCAAATCTGCGTTAGTTACTTTTTATGTTTTTCCTTGTGCACATACACGATTAATTCTGTTGCTATAGCCTACTACCGTGTTAATACAATGGGGAATGAACTATACATATTTTTATAAATATGGTCTCCAAAACAATTATTATCTATGGTATATAAAATTTATAAAAAAAACACACACAGAGTTAGTAATTCAAGAATAGTTGTTTGTTTATTTCGTTTCCATACAAAGAAACATAAATTTCTGTGAAAATAAAATAATCTTTTCTGAAATTTGAATAACCCTATATTTTTTTAAAATAATATGATACAACACTTTTTATGGCATATTTTCATACACAGAAAAAACTGTTACACCGTTACAATATTCGTATCATTATTTTATGTGAACATAATATATGCATTATTAATTAAATTCATTTCTTAAATAGGCCTGTTATGTTTAAGTGAAATCAAGTATGTTGTCTTTTGTATTAAGAAACGTTGACTTATTATGCAATCCATTAATCCAAAGTCCTTCCTCTTTGGTCCACCGTTGTGGCTGAGAGGTTAGCGAGTGTAACTTCGAACCCAGCGGTCCCGGGTTCGATTCCCGGCAAGGACGAGTTGCCTGGGTGAGGTTATTTCGGGTTTTTTCCCTCAATCTTGTGGATGAATATCAGGTAAATTTATCAGGCGATTGGAACCACACTCATCTTCGCCACTTCCTTTCCTTCCTCATCATCCTTTCCTCACCCGTGGCGGACCTACTCGGCGGAGGAGTTTCGCGTCGGACCGACAGGGGGTCCTTGAGGGAAGTTGCCGAAGCAGAAATGGTATATGGATTTCTGTTGGCTGTAGGGACCAGTCGTTAGGGAGTCATGTGGTTGGGTTGGTGCGCGTAGGAGATCTATGGCACGCAACTCATTCCATATCGACGGTTAGCGCAATAGACCTCAACAGGTCGCAGTGCTGGGTCATCCGTGCCCACCTCACTTAAATTCCATTCCGTTCCTTCCTCATTGAGGCATAAGTGTACTACATGATCACGTTTATGTAGCCTATATCTCTGATTAACTAGGAATAGTAATAATAATAATAATAATAATAATAATAATACTAATAATATAATGATACAAAAAATGTATTTCTATTCTGACAGAGTTACGTACGTAAGGCCTTCTCTTCCACTCAAGCAGAGAATGAAAAGAAAAATGTCAGCCGTAATATAGTGAATTGACTGAAATTTTGTGAAATGCGTTTATTCGTATCACTCTGTATATGTTGTTCGGGAACCATTAAAATGTTGCCATGCGGAAAGTCCCTCACTAGCAGTCAATGAAATTGCTATCATTACTTCTCGGAGAGTGTTGGACATTCTTTTCGCATTATAATATCTATAAAATATTTGCAAACATAAACGTTTTGTTCCATGTGTTGACCTTAAAATGTTGATATGTCAGTTACACATGCCTCAGATAAGAGTATTACAACCTTCATACACTTGCTTCATAACCAAGAACTAGAATACTAGGAAATAATTCAGGAATGGAATTCATGACAGTGTGCAAAATATAATTTAGTACTTAAAAAAAACACTCTTTGTGGACTGTTCACAGATTTTATGTACGTATATGATGAGGGCTAGAGATAAGACAGGAAGAAGTTCCATGATATGCATCGCGAATCGAGTAATGCTGTTGAAGCTTTGTTAAATGCAGACTACTGAGTAACAATAGTTCTATACGCAAGTACATCATTCCTTTGGAGCCATTAGGTCTTTCTTTTTCTGATATTTAAATAAGGTCTCTAGAGAAGATGAAAATTTCTATTTTTTTTTTTTAAGATTGAGTTCTCATTTTTGTACACTTATGTCTCATAGCTTCCTAATAGATTTACCAAAATTTGGCATTTATACAATTTTTTTTTCAGTTATTCTATTTAGAAAGGGGGGAATTTTAAAAATTCTTCTCCTCCTACAAATTTGATTTTCAGTCTCAAGATTTTTATATAGGTATCACCTTTGCCACGTTAGGAACATAACTATTTAATAAAATTTTTAAATATGACAGACTATAGAGAAAAAAATTATTCGTAAAATAATCCCAACATAACTATCCCCAACTAACAATTATTGTTTTGTTTATGTCATATAAGAGAGGAGTGATAGTAGGAGGAAGAAGAATAAAGTGCATACGATTTTCTGATGATATGGCGTTGTTAGCATAAGAGGAAATGATACTAAAGCATATGTTACTGGAACTAAATGACAGCTATAAGCAGTATGGGATGAAAATAAATGAAAATAAAGCGAAGAGCATGGTCATAGGAAGAAAAATACAGAAGATAAACTTGTGAATTCTAAATGAGGCAGTAGAGCAAGTGGACAGCTTCAGATGCTTGGGGTGTACTATAAGCAGTAACATGAACTGCTGCCAGAAAGTCAAAAGGAGGATAGCAATGGCCAAGAACCTCTGGAAAAAGAACACTAAGGAAGAGACTAGTGAAGTGTTCTGTATGGAATGTGGTATTGTATGGGTCAGAAACATGGACATTACGACGAAGTGAAGAGAAGCGAATAGGAACATTTGATATGTGTATGTGGAGAAGAATGGAACGTGTGAAGTGGAAAGACAAAATAAGAAACGTAGCTGTGTTGGAAAGAGTGGGTGAAGAAAGAATGGTACTGAAACTGATCAGAAAGAGGAAAAGGAATTGGTTGGGTCACAGGCTTAGAAGAAACTGCCTACTGAAGGATACACTGAAAGGAAGGTGAACGGGAGAAGAGTTCGGGGTAGAAGAAGATATCAGATGATAGACGATATTAAGATGTATGAATCATATAAGGAAACAAAGAGGTAGGCAGATACTAGGAAAGACTGGAGAAAGCTGAGTTTGCAGTGAAAGATCTGTCCTTAGGGCAGGACACTAAATGAGTGAATGAATGTCATATAAATTTGTTTTAGTTTAAACGCCCTTAAAACTTTTCAGACATGTGGGGTAGAGTATTAGGAGTCATTTAAAAGAAAAAAATAAATAAATAAAAATACATTTCTCGTCCAAAAATGTCGTAGGTTAAATCTATAAGCCGCTCTTTTTAACCAGTGATGATTTTGTAGAACTCTTTCTGAATCTCTTCACACATTTTGCCCTCTAATCCTTTCCTGTATATCACCTACCAGTACCCGGAAAAATACAGACATCCGGAGTATTTTACCGATTAAGGTAAAGAGAGAATCATTCAAGTTATGCAAAGGCAAGGATAGATGTGAAACTGGTATTGTATTGAAACCTAAATTATTTTTCTGTTCCGTCTCTGCTAAAATGAGTCAGCTGTAGACTTATAAGATATGTTGTTATATTTTTTAAATTCAGCATTTAACAACAAAAATCTTAAAATTATTTAATGTTCTGCAACTTTTATTCTCTATATCGTCGTTGTTCCTGTAATAACTCCTACTGACACATTTATCGATTTTGACATTTTTGATCTGTTAAATAACTTAAATAGTGATACAGTAAATAATAAAATCTCCAATATGTAATTATATACAAATTTGTTTAAAAAATGTAAGAATTCACAGTTTCCTATATATTTCTGCTATAGGATGATGATGTAGTTTTTCTTCCTACTGAAAAATTTGATATTTTGCACATGGGAGTTATTGCAGGAACAACGACGATATATTCTTGAATAATTATTTGCAATATCATATCTTTAATTTTCCGTAGTGAGAGCGATAGCGACCGACCGTCCACGGACCTCGGCTCGGAATCATCGTGAACGCTGTTTACACGCGTGCATTTTATAAAGTCCGGCCTTTGTAACGAGAACAAAGTGATCTAACGCTAAGACGTAAAGGCTTCGTGTGGAATATGTCGTTTCGTGTCACACATATACGTCGTTGCTATGACTTTATTTCATCCTCGGACTTCGATGCATAACATTTCCCCGTGTAAATCTCGCGTGAACCTGAACGACTCTTAGACAAATTCACAGACAGGAGAGCGACCATTTGCCATGTCAAAGAGTATACGACCCAGAAACAAAATTTGGGCCACCTGGATTTTCCAAATTCCAGTTATAACATACTGCTCATGCTCAGTAAGTACTTAGATTTTGTTTCTGGGTGGGTACATGAGTACTATTTCTATTATTCACCGACTTATATACAGAAGTGCACACGAATAAACAAATGTAGACATACACTACCAGAGTGTGCGGTGAAACTCCTATTGAAGACTGACCTGTTTTAACTCGCAGTGCTCTCCGTGTCAAGCAAAGCTAGTTATGATCGCCGTATACCTAACTTGTATTCAGAGTGACGAAATGAACAAGTAAGGCATCACTCATGAGGCACTAAACCACGAGAGAATGGAGTATGTGACTATATCCTTTTCCCTACATGGTATACATCTGTGACTAGTAACATAGTTTACTAGTTAGATTTAAGGTCTTTGAAGGTAGTTGGTGTAATTTATTCACCGTTTTATATACATTTTTTTTCTGTTATATTATATTCTATTATATTTTTACACAGCCATTCCTAAAAGTAGGTTCTTTAACTCTAGGAAAGCGCGTTAAAATTGACTATTGTAAGCAAGCGTGTGAAAAATACTTTACCACTAGTAACTAAAATACAGAATGATCCTTATTTTTGACGTTGACTTTCTGCAGTCTAGCTCTTGTACAAACTGAATACTAAATGCCGACTACGAAAACCGGGAAGAGACTGAGGATATTGTAGCGATTAAATTCGAGATAGGAACCGTAATTTTTTCATGTTTAGTTGTGGAGATATTCGAGGCAATACCCAGAAGTCAAATGGGGAATTAATTACTTTTTATCCATAGTGCGTAGTAATAGGTGTTAAATGTCAAGAACACAACAGCGAAATGTTGTGTGCGACATGTACCTATGCCTGAAATGTTCGTATTTCTTGGCTTCAGCGTGAGAACTGCGAATGAAATTGTAGCTGGTGTGTTTTCAAGTACTGTACTGTGAGTTCTCTGTGCAGTGTCTCAGTTCAAACTGATGTTGGAATACGTATCTTTTTCGCATTGTGAAGTAAGGTAAGCACATGATATTTACATTGTGTACCTCAAGCAGGCGACGGTTTTCAAAGCGATTCACCCGTTGTCCAGCGTTGAACTAGATCGTAGGAAATCTGTGTGTGCGGTGCCTGGAGTGACGAAAGTGCAATTTGGAAGTTCGAGATGTTCGACAAGGACATGTTGGACTTACAGTCTGAGCTTAAACTCGTGCATACAGAAGCGTCACCCACGGAAGTAATACTTGCCCCATTAGACATTTGAAAAAAATGCAAGATAGACTATTGGTTTCTATATTATTTATGCACGTTTTGATGTGGCCTTCGAAGACGGCATTTACTATTCACCCTGTATTGAGTGGGGATGCTGCAGTGGAGAACTCGGAGGGAATTTTTATATACTAGCACTAATGAACAGATGCCTAGATATTAGTGCACGACACACATTGAAATTGATTTCATTTCGCTACACTCGGACTGCTGCCTTGTTATGCAAATATCCCTAATCATATGATATTTCATTTCTAATAATTATATTGTAAATAAATTTTTCCCTTTGATTGTAGGTTTCATTACATTTTTATTCTATTATATTAACCTAAAGTATTTTCTTTTATAAAAGTTATATTACCGGTTGTTGTGTATGGTTGTAAAACTTGGACTCTCACTTTGAGAGAGGAACAGAGATTAAAGGTGTTTGAGAATAAGGTTCTCAGGAAAATAGTTGGGGCTAATAGGGATGAAGTTACAGGAGAATGGAGAAAGTTACACAACGCAGAACTGCACACAATGTATTCTTCACCTGACATAATTAGGAAAATTAAATCCAAACGTTTGAGATGGGCAGGGCATGTAGCACGTATGGGCGAATCCAGAAATGCATATAAAGTGTTAGTTGGGAGGCCAGAGGGAATAAGACCTTTTGGGAGACCGAGACGTAGATGGGAGGATAATATTAAAGTGAATTTGAGGGAGATGGGGTATGATGATAGAGACTGGATTAATCTTGCACAGAATAGGGACCGATGGTGGCCTTATGTGAGGGCGGCAATGAATCTGCGGGTTCCTTAAAAGCCATTTGTAAGTATGTAAAGTATTTTATTTTGGTGACCTTTGTAATCATATCCTTGCATTTTATTTGACCTTTAAATTTATTTTTCTTTTTACATTTTTAACATTACTTCGTTTCCTTTTCATTTATGAATATATTAAGCAACCGCTTGTGAAACCTAGTTTTATTCCTTTTTAATTTTATTGCATTTATGAAAACTCGTTTGAGATACCGATTCGCTTTTTATTTTATTCACTTGTGTAATAGTCTGTGGTATTTATTTTCATTTAATTCCACAATATAGCATTATTTGGAGATGGCAAGTTTCATTTAATTTGCATTTTACAAACTAGATTATATTTTCATAGGGCTTTTTCTACTTCAATTTCGTTTTATTCAAACACTCATTCCCACATTGCAGTAGATGGTTTCATTTCGTTTACATTTTACTATATTTATTCATTACGGTAATTATATCATAAATGATTTCGATTCCTTTGTACTTTGTTGTGTACATTTATCGTTTAATATGATAATTGAAGACCTCCCTCAAAGGTTGTATATCATATACCATATGATATACAACCTTCTTTGAGGGAGGTCTTCAATTATCTTTATTTTATGTACATTACATTTTATGTCAAAGTTAGTATTTGTTACATGTACTTAATTATATTAACTGGTGAAGGGTGAGAAAATTATATAAAAATTCTTGTAGCAAAGATGGCAGAGCGGGTTTGGCGTGGATAAGATTGGGAGCATGGAAGGGTCACAAATTTATCAACGAAGGATACTGCATTTTGTCCATTACTTCTAGAAAAGGAGTCTTAGGAACACATTCTAGTTCACTGTACAGAAACAGAGAATCTCAAAAGAAAATATCTACACCCTCCATGCTAGGTCGCAATAGGGATTCTCTTGCATATCTTGATTCTCATGGGGAACAGAATACGAATAAAAGGCTAGATTGTTTCTCTTCAAGGCGAGGTAGCTTAGAATATCTGCTGTTGAAGTTTATGATACGTACTGACGAAAGAATAATGCTGCCTATTTAATTGTAAACTTTTATGTTAGTTGTTAACTTAAGTTAGGTATATGATGTAATGTGTTTTGTATGTACCACTTGCATATTAATCTGTTTTATGGAGAGTGGTTGGATTTTAATCATAGGTGAGGAGGGAGAAACCTACAAATTAGGACCAGTTGTGCAGTCGAAAGACCCGTGCTCTGGATTTAAGGGCAAATTTTGCTAATGTACATAATTCATTTGTATGTATAATTTGTTAATAAATTCACTTTATTAATCTACATTTAATTATATGTTTTGTTAGTATAAATATATACAAATATAAATACATGCAAATAGTTATGAATATGGATATGATCACAGGAGCTTACTTCTTCAAAATGTGTGATATCGAAAGAATGGTATGAAGAGAAGGACACGATGGCATGAAAATTAAAATTAAATTAGAAAAATAAACTGAGAATAAATAATTAGAAAGAACACAGAAATACATGAGTAGATGTATGAATTCCTGTGATGAAAATTGATTAAAAGCGGAAATGTAGGAGAGAAAAACGAAAAAAAGAAAGACAAAATAATAAAACGAGTAAGGATACAATTAGATCAGAAGAAAAGCAAAGCAACAAAATTGCAACTGAATAATGCAATTCGATTAGAAAATTATAAATTGAATGTACATTGTAACAAATATGACCAAGAAACTTAGACCTTTCTATGAAAAAAAAAAGTGTTTTTAAAATGTCAGCAAGATGATTCACTCCCTACAAGTTTCTTGCCTTCCTTAGAATTACTGTGAGAGACTCGTCGCTTGTTCAGAATCTTCCTGACGAAGGGAGCGAAAAGTACCAGATCGGTTTGCTCTTTGTTGGGTTCTTCTGTCAAGCAGCTGACAATTGTGCCCACCAGCATCATGATGATTGTGCCAAGCAACGTGTAGTAGGAAAATGATAGCTTGTATAGCACGAATACGTCATCTTCTGTAGTATCAGTCCTGCAACAAGAATCAATTGAGTAACATTGCATTATCGACAACTGTATAGAAATATCGTCATTAGGTAGAAGGAGTTTAGTAAGTAAACCATCATGCGGAGTGACCTGGACTATATGGAACCGAGTGTGGAGTGGAATTGAATTTCAGGAAAGGGCACTATGACCCAGCACTGCGTCCTTTCACGATCAATTGCGCTAACCGTCAAGTTTATTTAACTAAAAAATGAAACGTGATTATTGCGCAAAGCCCTTGAGGACTAATTATATATAATTACTTATTCCTTTCTTTGTTTCTTTTTTTTTCCTTACATACATACGATACATTGCAGGACCGTTAGATTCTACCGGCCGTCATAATATTTTGTTTTATACTTGCTATATTAAAAGTGTATTTACAACTAAAAAGAGTTAACTATAGGTATCCTACAAGCAAAACTCAGTTCGGACTCCTCGCGGCGCGCATGCTATACCTCTCTACTCCCCTGCAGTAGGCGTGAGAGCGTGGTGAGAACGGGAGTATACGTCATCTGCGCGAGACAATCACGCCCGCTGGTTTATGCGCACTGAGGTTTCCTTTTGGACGCCTATAGAATCGTTTGCTTTGCCTGAGGTGTTCAAATTGAATGTCTGTAACTATTAATAGTTGTTAGAAAAATATATGTGCAGCCTCAACGACGTATCAGTCTGTCGAGACAATGAGTGTCTCTACGACATATTGGTCTCCAGATTACTAATGTGCGCCTTTTCGTAAATTTCGATAGTCTACTTCTAAACGTAAACAGCACGTGGACAGTGTAGACTATGTCGAGTTTGTACTCTTACTCTATGTAGACATATTATGTAATCTATTTTCTGAGTTGGTGAACTTGAGTCTGAGCAATGCAAGTATAATAACACATTCTTATTGGAAATGACTGTAGGTTTAGAAAATAAAACCAGATGAAGAGTATAAGCAAGAACAATCTAATTCACTTTTTCAAAGTTTTGAGTAAATGCCTTTTTAATGTTCAAAATCTTGTGGCACAACCAATAATGTAAATTTAAAATAATTTTCTTTTACCATGTAATCTGAACACGTTTCCGAACAACAATGACCAACAATAAGAAATAAGGAATTTCGTTTTGTTCTCTTCCCATGGTCTCGTTTCCCACAGAATCCCATCACATTTGCCTTAAACTTCTTCTTCTTCTTATCATATCTATAGTACGTATTACTGCTATGATTTTTCTTATTATTGTTTAATGAACTGAATTCTGTGTGGTCGTAACAAGGCATTTCCTGCAACGTGTTTAATTTCGTCGAAACATAGCTACATTTCTCTTTTGTTACAAACAAATAAGCTATGCTTACTTATAATTGAAGCTATTTTAATTTTAGTTAAATGCATCGTGTACTTACTGAGAAGTCTGTGTTACATTGACGCTTGCTGGGCATCCGTCCACTCTTAGCGGTAACATAACTGGCTTGATCTTCTTCTCGCTTGTAGCCTTCAACGTACCGATCGCAATCCAACTCATGAAGATCAGACTCACTATGCTGCCAGCTAACGCACCCTGGACCATTGGGAAAATACTGCAGTAAGTAAGAAATATGGACGAGTATGTGGAACGCAACCGACTGGGATAGGACGTATGGAGAAATGGAGTTACGAGACTAAATATCTTTGAAAAGGATGCGGTAAAAATGATGTGGGATGAGAAGCACTTGAGGGGTCATAGGTAAATCCGGAAATCTCCACTTTTGGTGGAAATTAAGCTAATAATAGATAACGAAAGTTGAATGCGTTTTCTATGAATTTTTGAGTGGTTATGTGGCAAATCTGTTGTCATCCCTTTTAATTAGCCATTACAATTTGCATGAAAAGTAGTCGTGACAATCTCCAGATAATATTATGAAGCAAGGGCGGCATTCTCCAACACAACCAATCATGGTATGGTATCAGTACCATGTAGTATGACTCAGCTGATTTATGGCGGGAATAGTAGATACATGTTTACGTTTTTTGTGTGTATATGTGTGTGTTTTTTTTACTTGAAGTGATGGTACCAGGACTATAATAAATCAGGATTTTAATAAATATTGTAATAAACATTTTGAAGCATATCAAGAAAGTAATTATTATTATTATTAGTGACTCCAGGAACTGCATTATGGCATTTCCAAATCTCCAAATATAAGAGGTTTTTCACCAAGAACACTAAAATAGGTATTATGTCTTAGGGAAGAGGTGAACCACACTGCAAAATTGACATAGGCGCTTTCGCCTCCGTTAATGAGAAAAATAAAGCATTCAATACACCTGAGATAATTCTGAAAGGGATATTGTTAACGACGCAAAAAAGAAAGGTGCCATACATTTGATTAAGCACTGTGGAGAAGATTAATTCTGTATCAACTGTCTCCAGTACTATAGTACAATAATCTGTTGTCAGTAACTGAAGGAGAAACTAGGATTTCTAATGTAGACGATTTATGGTACAGAGCGAATGCAGAACTAAATGACTTCATGGTGTGAAGAAAAATATATATCGAACTGTTAGGAATGAGTTAAATATGTTGACTTAATACTGTAACTAGAATTACAAGATCATTTTTTTTTAAGAATTCTTAGTATTGTGGAAAAAATAAGTGCCATTTGAATTGTGAGGAGTGAATTAAATATGTTCAGTAGTTAAAAACTGTAACTAATATTGTTATAAAAACATATTTTAAGTTTCCTTTCTCATAGCAAACGGTCAATCTCAATTATTTAGCAGCAAAAACGGCAGTCTTCTAAATTTCAATTTAATTTCCAAGTATAGCATACAAATAATATATAATACCTTTCAATATGTAAGTAAAATTTTCAAGGATCAGAAAAAGTATCCAAAACAGTTTTTGGCTGATATTTAAAAACATACAAAAGTGGAGAATGACGTGTTTGCTATTAGACCCCTCACTTGGTGGAGTGTAAGTGGATAGTTTTTGGTCGAAACAAAATGAAATAAAGGGAGGGATAGCGTGGGAGAGATGAAATAATAAGTGGTGATGTAATAGGTTATATATATATATATATATATATATATATATATATATATATATATATATATATATATATAGTGTAAGATTCGATGGGACTAGATACAATGTGCGCGGATAAGAGTGATAAAGTAACATGGAGAGGAATAGACTGCATAGTAATAATCTCACTTATTCAGACGTAATGTATTAGTGCAGGCATGTCAAAAATCAGACACTGAAAGTGCAGTGTATGTGCGCGGAACGCCGGTCTGTGCAGATTGCGTCATTCACGTGTTGCTCTTACCAGTTCTCAGCGGGAGGGATGTACAAGAATCTATTCTGCGCTTCTAATGTTCAATTAAATTGACATTTGGACATTATAAACACACTTAGCAGAAGGAAAAGACACAATTATTGTCAGTGTCTATATTTGACACTAATTGTAACACAAGGAACAATAGTCTTACTCAGTTACAATTCACAATGCAGTCGTTTGTAAAGAATCATTTATTTACATGATTTGTATACAGTATTTGAAGAAAATATAAATATTGCAGTAATTTCGAAACAACAAAAACGAACACAATATTTCATTTTACGTAGTAGGAACTGATTATTTCAAAGTAATACTTTTTCATTGTTCTTCAAGCATTATTGGAACCATTGGTGCACAAACGTTAAAGAAAATATTTTACTCCCAATTGTACTATGCAATAGGACATTGTGAGGCTTTTACATTGGAATCATTTCCTTGCTGAATATTAATATAAATTCACATTATTATTAATAAATTGGATAAATTAAGCTTGAATTTAAATTTATATATAGTTTATTTGGAAAACGTTGAGAGCAAGTATTAGCAAGTTGGGAGTGTTACTGAATTGAGTTAAAAGAGTACTTCACAAGCTGTGAAGCGAGGACATTTTCTTTATGTCAGGTTTAAAGATTTATTAACATAAGTATATTAAGATAATATAGTAACGTGAGGTGGAAAATTCGCCATTATGTATTATTTTTCCAGAAAATTTTTCCACCTTACAAATAGTTGCTTTCTTCCTTCCCTTACAACCTCAAGAGCCTCACATGTATTACTCACTATATTCTCATCACTTATCAGCTCATCAAATAAATGTTGTAAGTCGTCTAACCATTGATGGCTGTGTTAGTACAGACTCCAAAACAATATCATTTTGATGTTTGTCTTGCCGTGAGAGTATTACTAGTTAAGAAATAAGAGCAGGCGAATATCATATTTTGAGAACTTTACTAATATGATTTAAATTCTCATATCACTATTAGGTCCACATGACATGATGAAAGCCTTTTATTTTAAAATATTAGGCCTACTATTGGCTGAGGAAAACATCATAACAGTTATGTTATATGATTCGTGATTTCTCTTCTTCGTTATATCTGTGGACTCCTCACTTTATTTTCCATAACGCATTCACAATCACAGCTCAATGAACACCCTTACTGATCTGTGTTATTGAAACAAAAGCTGATCTGCTACTATAGGTACTGTACAGCCCTGTCGCGTTCCCCTCCAAGCCGACTCACTCCCTCCAGGTACGGGAATAGGAACTGCACTTTGCACGGAGACCAGTGCACAATGTGCAGGGTTTTGACATGCCTGTATTAGTGGATACAGCGAACTTGCGTATCGCATTGGAGGCGCTACTGTTGCTCTGTTACGTGGAGTTCGCCGCAGTACCTAGCGCTACCGACGGTCACGTAAAGAATATCGGTAAACTTTACACGCTGCCATCAGTCGATCAGTCTGAAAGCTGCGGTGAGGGAAGATATTCCTGTGTAAGTTGAGCTAAAATGTATTCTAAACTACGACCTGTTTTACACAGCCAGGCTAGGCGTATTGCTTTTAATTTCATGAAGTATTTTGACACGGAAAAAAAAATGGAAGACGAACAGCGATTCCTTTAAACTAAGTCACAAACCATTTGTTATAGTTGGCAATCATAAAATATTATAAAATAAACGTAATATTTTGTTTAAACATTTTAATATTAGTTGCAACAATCTTCCAGTCATGATTTACTTATCTATATATACATTCAGCGAAATTCCTCCATTGTTGGTAACTTTGGGTAGCAGCGAGTTTTATGTGTCAAGACGTATGATGTAACACGTCACGATTACTCAGTCGCCGATACGCTTATTCGCTGTGTCGACCAGTAATTCTACAGGATGTTATAAAAATAAAGATTCCCGAAATGTCAGGATATTAGTAGGCTTAATATATAAAGTTTAATGCACGCATTGTATTCTTCACCTGACATAATTAGGAACATTAAATCCAGACGTTTGAGATGGGCAGGGCATGTAGTACGTATGGGCTAATCCAGAAATGCATATAGAGTGTTAGTTGGGAGGCCGAAGGGAAAAAGACCTTTGGGGAGGCCGAGACGTAGATGGGAACATAATATTAAAATGGATTTGAGGGAGGTGGGATATGATAGAGACTGGATTAATGTTGCTCAGGATAGGGACCAATGGCGGGCTTATGTGAGGGCGGCAATGAACCGTCGGGTTCCTTAAAAGCCAGTAAGTAAGTAAGTAAGTAAGTAAGTAATTAAGTATATAAAGTTTAAAGTCTCTACTTACAAAACAAATAAGACTCTAAATAATTTTAATATTTACGAAGCCTTAAAAATATAACGATAATATAGGCCTACTGTATCTGTTGGCAAGGGTTCGTAATAAAATTCATTCCAATCACCTACACTTCTGGTTGTGACTAACCTTGGTGTTTCCTCTGGGATAGAGCATCCCGAAAGTGAAGAGTCCTACCATGGCTCCACTTGTGAGTCCAGCCAAACTTGTAATAACCTGTCAAAACAACATGAATGTTGTAAGATGTTATATCTGTTTTATACTTAGATTCCTAAGCAAACCATCCACAGACAGCAATATTTGCAGTTATTGTGATTGTCCCTGAATGCCTCCCTAACAGCTTGCTTCAAATCTTCAATTGTCTGGTATCGATGTTTCGAGAAATGCTGCTTAATTATTCCCCATAGGAAAATAAAGCGCCTTTGCTGCGGAAAATTTTACACGGGGCATGGTGCCGCATCATTTTGTGCCGCGACAATGATGATGACCATACCGATGTTCTGGATCACTAAACAGGCCGGAACGTTAAGTATCAACTATTGTCACACATCTGCTATCATATGTTCAAAATGCATGCACATCAACATACGGGGTGGGGGGTAACACGACTTTCGGACCTTACTGTACAATCGAATTGACGAAATGAATAAACGAACGAATAAATTTACAAAATTATTGGTCAGATCAGTAATTTTCACTAATCAATAATTATGTAAATTTATTCATCACTTTTTTGCACTTTATCATTCGATTTTACACAATCACTTGCTCATTCAGGTTAATTTTCTTTGGTGAAAACATAAATTTGTTCAGTCATCCATCCATTAGTAGGCTATATTCATTCATTCGTTCATTCATTCATATTAGTATCACACTGTCTTTGTGTCGTATAAATTCGAATTCAGTTACCTGAATGATGTTCCCAAGCTTGCTCACGACGTATACTAGTAGAGTTGATGTTACGCCAACAATAACAACGATGCATTTCATTATGTTGTTAGCCGTCCTGTCACTTATGTCTTTTCTTAGAAGAGGGCGCAAGAAGTCGCAGTATATTGTGGCCCCCATTGAGTTAAGATTACTGGATATTGTGCTGTGAATATATGTATGAAACGAATTAAAAATTCTATTATAGGAATTAAACATTTAATAGGAAATAATACTTCAGAATGCACCTGTAGACGTTTTATGGAAGTCCTCCCCACTTCAGTTTCACATTAATTGCCTTCATACTTTCAATTCTTCACTAATTTTGCCTTTCAGAACTTTTTTCATGAGTATACGAAAGAGCTTTCCAAACTGGGTGTCGCCTGAAGGTATATGGGGTGTCGCGAGCTGTTTGGTATATTTCATTATTTTCAGCAATTAACTCGTGATAACTGAAATGAAATAAGAAAATTGCTGCTCATCCCTTGCTTACCTAGCTGCCTTAAAGATGCGTGTCCTTGACAGACGCATAGATGTGTGTGTAGTTGTAGTATACAAGTATAATAAAATTCTAGTCTGCAAGATAGGATGAGAATATCTTAACTGCAACAGACAAAATATCTGCCTTACGAGACAAGTTAGCAATTTGGTCTCGGAAAGTGGAAGAAGGCAGCTATGAAATGTTTCCAAATACATCTCATTGTGATTCGAAGAACGAAATAAAATATTCAATTTACAACTATCTAACATTACTCACACATAACCTCGAAAGTTACATCCCAGATCTGTACACAAATGCTTATGACTTGATAAGAAATCCATTTTTGTCATCTGAAGTTAGTTAACTTTCCTTAGCAGAGGAAGAAGAATTGGCAGAGATTAAAAATGATAAGAGCTTGAAGTTGAAACACCAAAGAGATGATTTAAAAAGGTTCTGGACTTCACTTGACGATTTTCCGCATCTTGCTCAACGGGCTCTTGTGGTTTTGTTGCAGTTTTCAACCACATATTATTGCGAAGCAGAATTTTCTGTGATGACCAATATTCAAAAAAGTGATACGCGGCAGTTTAAAAATGTTGGATGAAATGCGAGACAATATATCCCATATTCGTCCAAATATAAAATACATTTGTAAGATTCGCCAAGCACATGGGAGTCATTGAAAAACTAAAACCAATGGTGAAAATAAGTATGATTCTTTTCCTCATCTTAAAACTCTATGTAACTGTTTCTTTCGCCTGATATGTTAACAATACTGGAAATGTGTTTGTTAATTTTATTATTTTTATGAAGGGTGTACAAATAACCTTTTAATGTGTGGAATATTTACATTTGAGGGATAAAGTGACACACTAAAATTTTAGAGTTGGCTAGGTTGTCGCCATATTAAACACCCTCGTCTAATTCAAGGTTCACATGTCGATCTTGTTTCAAAAACCTTGTGGAGGAAATGATTTTTGCTTTCTTACAAGTTTTCGTAAATGTAAACCCAAAGGAAATTTAGGCCCTAATTTTAAAATTTATATCATATTAGTTAATCATTCGAAAATATTTGAGAGAGTAAAGCCTTGGTTTTTCTGAACCGACGCATGCGACGTGCGAGGTGCGAGGCCCTCCTCGCACAAATCTGGACTACATGAGAGATAGTGAGTGGTTTCTATGGCTGCGAAGTGCGCAATCTGCGGAGGTTCGCAGAGAGGCCTCGCAGCGTCGTCTCGGACCGAATCGCGCGGCCGGATTTGTGCGAAGCGCGCACTGCGAGGCCTCAGCAAATAGCTTTGGTTCTAGATGGAAGAAACAATGGTGGCTGGTAAAGAAAATTTGTAAATTCACATTTTTTCACTCCTTAAATTTAAAGGAATTCACAACTTTTCGATGATTTGTTCTATCTCCCTATTCAGGTGAGAAAATGAGAGGTAAGAAGGGTAGCCTACTCGTCGGAGTCGTTAGAAATACCTGTTCTACTTGACTAACCAACTATAGATTGCAAAGAGGGGAATATAAAATACGTAAGAGATGAAAAACAAACATGAGGGTTCACAAGAACGGATATATGAAGAAAAATACTGACGTATCTAGAAAAAAATTGAAATTAGATAGCCTAGATAGAGTAGAAAAAGACAGTCTACTGATCGCAAATACTGTGCATGTAGCAGTAAAACCGTATTAATTCACTGACAGTGTTCGTCCCAACGACAGATCCTTCACTGCAAATCTAGCATCATTCAATCTTCCATATTTTATGCCTTCTTCTTAGTCTCCACATACGTTTCAAATATTTTATATTGTGTAACATCTGATAATTATTTCTGCTCCGAACTTCTTTTCCCGTTCACAATTCCTTCCAGTGCATCTTTCAGTAGGTAGCTTCTTCTCAGCCAGTGAACAAACCAATCTGTTATCTGTTCACAGCAGGGATGTTAAATCGCCTGTATTACGTGCTCATACTGCAAGCATTACAAATCCAACAAGATTCACTTTTCAGCAAGATAAAGTGCAATCATCGCTCTTAAGGAAATGGTTTGCAGGTTCTTGAGAGCACGCAGGCAGGAGCTTTGATAGCCCTGGTTTACAGCTTTTTAAAATGAGTCCAGTACTCATTATTAGTTTCAGGTGTGGATTCTAATTTAGTGGCTTTCTCTTGAAAACTTGCTTCAAATTTTCTTCTTTCTCTTCGTTCTTCAGTTTATATATATCCAATTTCGCCACAAGAAAAATATTAGAATCAGATACATATAGCGTTGACAAATAGTCTATTGAAGATATCACTGTCTTCTCCACTAATAATGCAGGATAATTTTGGCTTATTCTTTCAAAAGTATCAAGACGGTAAAATCCATTGGACATAAGAAGCGCTCACCAACTGATTCACGCGAACTCGCAGGATGAGAAACCACACGCTTCTCAGCGTCATTGCGAAAATGGTAAGCAGGGTCGGGGTTGGTTTTTCTGAACCGACGCATGCGAGGTGCGAGGTGCAAGGCCCGCATAGCACAATTCCGAACTACACTAGAGATAGTGAGTGGTTTCTACAGCTGCGAGATGCGTGGTCTGCGCAGCGTCGCAGAGAGGTCTCGCTGCGTCACCTCGGACAGATTCGTCCGGCCGAATTTGTGCGAGGCGCGCACTGCGAGGCTTCAGAAAATAGCTTTGCATCTAGAGGGAAGAAACAATGGTGGGTTGTATAGGAGAGATGTAGATTGGATTATTTTTACATTGCTTAATTGTAAATGAATTCACAACGTTTCGTAGAATGGTTTTATCTTCGTCATAGGCGAAAAAAGGGGAGTGAGAAGTTGAAGATCAATATGAGAGTGCACATAAACAGATGAATAAAGAAAATAATGAAGTATATGGGAAAATAAAATTATTATAATTTAGATATGTTGAGTAGGGAAAACCTCCATTCACGTCCACGTCGTGGTCTCCGGGGCAGTGTAATTTGTGGTTACACTGAACAAATTTTTATATTTTATCTTGCTCCGAAACAAAAATAGGTACATATTACTAATAATTATGTGTACCCTAAATCTGAATTTAAAATCCAAATTGCCCCATCACGTACCATTTTCCGCGGAAAATGAATTTAATTTTTAATGAAAAACTTGTTTTTAATTTTTCACTGCTTCTGGTAAAATGACAACACACTTGGGGTTCAAAACGCCTCATAATATTTGAAAAATGTTTACTGGATACAAACATGATGTTATATAGTTTAAAACAGAACAACAATAAAAATATTTCATGCATATAATGAGAAAAATTTTGAAATTTGAACTTACATTAAACGAATTTTCTGGATCACTTTTGTTTATAACTAGACCCGATACTTTCTTTTACAACGAACCAACAATAGTTTCCAAGCATCCTGGATGATGATCTTCCTTTCTATCGTCTTTCCATTTCAGATATTTCTTGATGAACTCTTTTCCCATGCCCCTCGCTTACCGCTCCAAGGTTGGGAGAAAAGAAATTCAGATGAGAATGTAAAAAGGGTATTTTAAGAGACATATTACACCCCATTTTCTCATATGCACGTGACATGGCTTCCACAACAAGTTCTATGTAGTTGTCTGCCATAGAATTTCCAAGGAAATTTCAGCATACATCTTTGAAAGCACGTCATGCCATTTTTCTGTAATGGAAAGTTTTTCCTCAAACAAAGAGTCAGCCATAACTTTGTGAATTTGTGAACCGATGAAAATGCCTTCTTTTAATTTACCTTCACTCAAACTGGTAAACTTTTCTTTTAAATACTGAAAACCACATGTTTGTTTATTCATTGCGTATACTTCACGTTGAACTGTTCTGAAATTTACTAAATAGAAGGGACCAATATCTGTTAATTTATTACGAGTACAAAATAAAATGCCAACAACCATAAGAAACCGGAAATAAGTTATAAACTCATAAAATGCATTAGCTTTAGTTTTGGTTTACAACCTCCAACCCGCGCCAGACGTTTCCTGGGGAAGCGCTTATCGAAAAATGAAATCATAGTATCTCTTAAAACCCTTATGTGATACGAAGGAAAGAGATGCATTTTCAGATTCAGCGCATACAAAACCATAAGGAACACATTGTTTTAAGTCGGAGCAAAATTCTTATTGTTCAGTGTTATAGAAAACGGGAGAGAATGAGAGCGTGGGTCCGTTCCTTATAAACCGGAATCCTCTGGCTATGGGGTCATAACTAGATAGAAAAACAAACAGGTTTAGAGGTTTTAAGGTAACAGTCCCACCACGAAACTCACTCATTGAGGGACTAATGCCCTAGTCTGAGGATATTTTCAAATACTCGAAATTTTCAGGCAAAAAGTCGGAAGCTGTGGAGAGACCAGCTTTTAGTCAGCGTTCAGTCTGAAGCGGAACAGACGAGAAGGCCTAATCCAAGATAATTAATGATGAGGGTAGTGATGATAACGACGATGATGATGGAGTAGGGAGATAGTGTCTACTGGATGCAAATAACCGTGAATCTAGTAGTAGAATAGCATAGGGAAGCGTAAATCTGTAGAAAATATATAAAAAAACCGGCCTCATACCTCAGGAAGGTTTAAACTAGGTCGAAGTTTTCAGATATCCCCATCAAGCAACCGAGTTTAAACCTCCCTGACGTGTGCTGAGCTATCATACAGTAATATTAAAGCTAAATAGAAAATATTACAACGCCCTTTCACGTGATTCGTTTCGCAGCCGGAAGATGTAGGTTAGTTTATTTTACGGCTCTTTATCAATATATTATGGTTATTTGGCGTCTGAATGAAGGTGATAATGCCGGTGAAATGAGTCCGGGGTCCAGCACCGACAGTTACCCACCATTTGCTCATATTTGGTTGAGGGAAAACCCCGGAAAAACCTTAATCAGGTAACTTGCCCCGACCGGGAATAGAATCTGGGCCACCTGGTTTCGTGCCAGACGCGCTAACCTTTACTCCACAGGTGTGGACCACAGATCATAGAGAACTCTAGTAAGTACATGGGTTGATTGGAGCATGATAACTGGTTAGCAGGCAAATATGCCACTTCAATCCGTGGGAAAGAGTGGTGAGAAAGTTGATTATGGATATAGTAAATGGTTGGATTATCTACAGAGAAATACATGGGTTAGACTCCCTGGACCTATTTTAATTCCGATGATACTTGGCTGTTCAATATCTCAAGATGTTTTCGAATTGCAAGAGAATGAGGCGCCCTATTTCATCACCTCGAGGAGTGAAATTTGATATGAGGTTTGATAATAGAGGTCATTTCATGGCAAATCGACCCTCTCAGAAACACTGCCGGATGGAATGGTGTAAATGGAGACCAGTAACATTTCGCAAGAAGTGTGATGTAACGCTCTGTCAAAGATGCTTTGAGCCTTAACACACTTGGTAAAGACAGATATTACTAAAATAAGTGTGTTTCATTATTGCTGCAGCATTGTATTGTTGCATTAATTACTAAAACTGCCATAAATAAATTTACTTATATTGGTGTAAATATTTCTGGTTATAATACATTAAATATACAAAAATTATATTTACTTTATTGCAAATGAATACGCAGATATCATAAGTACCCAGAGGTCTATTTATAGACAGGTTGATATTCAACTATTTGGTGCACAGCAGAAGAAACAAAATATATTCTTGACACCTTAAGGATTAAATTTTTGAAACAGATACATTGTTCTAGTTTTTTTAAATAAAAATAATTTGGGCTTTAATGGGTTAATTAAATACAACATTCTATAGAAGAGATCCCTTGAGACTCCAAAATAACTTTTAAATTTTGTTTCACTATCAATCAGATGGCGGTTTACAAGAATATTGTAAGCACCCTCGCTTTTCCTATTCTTGAAGATATCACTGTCTTCACCAAAAAGATTATAGGATCATTTCCTCTTCATCATTATCTTCCTCTTTCATCATTAGCAAACAGGTGACGAGATCCACCATGCGCTCAGCGACTGATCCACGCGATCTCGCAGCCTGAGAAACCAGAAGCCTCGCAGCGTCATTGCGAAGATGGTTCGCAGCGGCGGCCTCGCATCTCGCACGTCGCATGCGTCGGTTCAGAGAAACCAAGGCTTAAAGATATTGTAACTGTGATGTACCAGGATGATGATCAACACTTCTCAAAGTAAATAAAATATGGGAACATGTGAAATTATTGTCTTTAGCGTCCATGAAGGGTAAAAATGCAACTCAACTTATGAGTTACGCTGAGATACCACCAAAACGTTTAATAAAATGCTATTGCCGCCTGAAGTCAAAGCTGCCGAACTTTAATTTCTGTTAAATGTAAATTATAAAAATATCTTATGATGAGTTGCCAGACCTAACACGTTGCAAATATTTAATGCAATGTATTCGACTGTATTTATTTTTATTGCGTAATCATGTAGGCTAAATCCTGTTTATTTATCACTTAACACCAATATGTATTCCACTGTGTTGTTTTTATTATTTTTTATTATTAGTCTATTACTTTTTATTGTGTACATTTTATTCTATTGTCGGTTTCTGGTTTAATTATATGAATCCTATTTACTTGTAATATAATACTAATATGTATTCCAATGTGCTTATTTCTATTTTTATTGTGTACATTTTTTTATTCAATTATGGACTTCTGTTTTTGTGTGATTAGTATTTGATTCTAACAACATTAGGCCTAATATGTATTCCACTATGTTTATTTTTGTTTTATGAGGTAAATTTTTATGTAACTACCTCTTTTGATCTCATTATGTACCTAAATAGTATCAGTATGTAATTACTTAAATCCGATCCAGATACAGTATAATGTTCAACTATGTAAGCAAGTTTTAATCCTGGTTGAGTGTAAGAGAAGGCCTTACGGCCTTAACTCTGTGAAGTTAAATAAAGTTATTATTATTATTATTATTATTATTATTATTATTATTATTATTATTATTATTATTATTATTGCCTTAAAAATGAGGATGATTATGATTATGGTCGAAATTGAAACTTGTACTGAAGTTTCTCACCTAACGCGCAGGTAGTTTTCATGATATAATGAATGCCCTATAACTGAAGCTGTTTACGATATTATATTTCCGATTTCATTCTCCTCTCCTATTAGTACAATTACAAAGCGGTTACATAATTGTGTACCAACTGTGCCATTTTTCTACAGTCAAAGTATTTAGCGAAATTGGGACCGTATTTCCCGCCAAATTGATTTCTAGAACTCGGTAGGAAATTACTTGACATTCTCCTTAAAGTAGACGAAAGGCAGAAAAATCACAATCAGGTAATCTACACCCCAGCTCTTCTGGAGCACGAATTGCGCTTCCTTATCCCTATAAAGGCTGGTCCACAATAAACCGGGAATGGAAACGACAACGAGAACGAGAACGGAAATATTGTTAAAATGTATTTAAATGTGAGCATTCACAATTAACGAGAAGCTTATCGGAACCCGGGAACGGAAACGTGGAAGTTAATTGTGAATGTTCACGTTAAATACATTTATTTGAACAATATTTCCGTTCTCGTTCTCCATGTCGTTTTCGTTTCCGTTTCGTTGTGGACCAACATTTATACATCGTTTACTTCTGACTAACGATGTTCAGGAATGTTTGATGGTGGGAAAACATTGTGGATTATGACTGTATAGAATATTAAGAAATAAATTTAGCCCTATCATATGCTTTCTAATATATATTTGTTGTGCAGAAAGAAAATGGGCCAAATCTCAGTTCATGAAAATGGCTTAATTCTAGAATCTACAGGAACAGGCTTAAGTTTAGTACAATCTTAATAATGCTTACTAGAGAGAAATAATTATTAAAGGCTGGTTCACAATAAACCGGGAACGGAAACGACAACGTGAACGAGAACGGAAGTATTGTGAAATAAATGTATTTAAATGTGAACATTTACAAATAACTATTGTGAATACTCACACTTAAATACATTTATTTTAACATTATTTACGTTCTCGTTCTCACTGTAGTTTCCGCTCCCGGTTTATTGTGAATCAGCTTTTAGTTTTCAGATTATATGAGAATTTTGTAATTACTTAATAAGCCTTAAATTTTATTACCTGTATTTAAAAAAAATGGCACATTCCATTATTAATCCAGACTTTTACTAGTGTAAAATAACCACGAATATGAACATATTTTATTAACATGCAGAAATTACCTCAATGCTGCACACAATATCCCTGCTATAAACAAACCAGGAAGGCCAGGAATTGTAGAGGCAAAACCCATAACGTAATGTGCGACTATTTGATCTGGTCTCTGAATTGCCTGTAAAATAGTCAGAGTTCCAGATTAATCACAAAACAGAAAACTAACCTTTGCAAATTACTATGAACTAAGTTCATACAGTAGTAAAGCCATACAGCAAGGTGTAACGGATTAGATAACCATTGACATATACGGAACGAATTCTAAGAATTGCAGTTAGATGTACAATAGAGGAAGCAAGACCTGTCCCCAGCGAATAGGATTATATAGAATGGACACTGACTGAATTTTCTTGTTTTGTTTCTCTGTGCGCAGGCGTTTAGTTCCACTTTCAAGCGCTAGAGGTTAGCTTAATCGAGCACACGCTAAGATGATAATTGAATATAAGATTTGAGACACAAAATCCAAACATCGCCTATCTTATTGCATAATCCAGTAACGGTTTGCTCAAGTAAATTCAAGTTAACAGCTTCTCTTTATTTCTCAGTGATAAATTAGTTCTAATAATAATTTTTTATGTTGTATATATAATAAATTATATTATAAAATAATATAATACATTATAAATTTATGTATCATATTAGTTTAATATTTGTATACAATATATAAGCCAAGGCATATGGTTTTACTTGTCATAGGAGTTTTGATTTCCATTTTCAGCACTATCAAATCATTACATATTTTGTTGTTGGGGTCAACGTCTCAACTCTCATTATAAATGAATTCTAGAGTCTAGACATTACAGATAAGGACGGATTTATTATTTCATCGGTCCAGTTTATTTTATTTTAGTACATTATGTACCTAGATGTATTAATATTATTACTTCTTGAGGTATTTAATTGTTTAATATCATACAGTAGATAATCGGAGACGAAATGGCTTCATTTCATCTTTCGTCTAGCCACGGTCGCGGGGAATAAGTAAACCGTGCTACAGCCTCAAAATTCGAATTATTTGTGGCGTGAATACTCCCGCAGAAAAACCAATTTTACCAAAAACAAAAAAGGCCGCCATTCTCAAAATACTGTTCAGTGAATATTGGCAATACTTTTTCCCTTTTACGAGAACAGGAATGAAGCTTGTGAAGAGAAATCATACACGAATATTTATTTAATAATGACTTACGACTAAAAATATCTTATGTCAAAAATACATCACAGATCAGTAATTAGGACACATAGACTGTAAGTTTCTTATCCCAATGTGGTTGTCTGGGTCCCCTCCACAATATCTCTAAGGTTTTCATTTGAATTGTGGGACACTATGTATAATCGATAAGTATTTGCTTGCAATATGTGGAATATTGGCTATGAGTAATGTCTTCATAAATATTAAATTAGTAATTTATATGCATCATGGTATTACATCAAGAATACCATTAGACCTCTTGATGTTCATATTGACTGACATTTTTAATACTCATATGAAATTCCTGTGGTTTTAATTGGTAACTCAAAATTTGAATGACGTAAATGAGTTCTTTTATCCCAGAAAACAGTTCGCCGTTAGTTAAATATTTCAAATATATTCATATAGATGTCAGTTTCTGGGACGTAATCCCAGTTCACGTATAGGACAGTTTCAATCCTATCTTATCCCTTCACTTAAGATTCACCTGTGGGAAGTCAGTTTTGCTTTTGAATATCGAAGGTGGGTTGTAATTATCCTCATTATTATTACTATTATTATTATTACTATTATTATTATTATTATTGTTATTATTATTATTGTTATTATTATTATTATTGTTATTATTATTACCAATATTAATATTAATATTATTATTATTACTAATATTAATATTACTAATATTATTATTACTAATATTAATTTTATTATTACTATTATTAATATTATTACTATTATTATCATTAATATTATTTTAATATTCCTTACCTTTGAAGTGATGGGATCACAGTCTTTGTACTTGGAGTAAATAAGAAGTCCAGTAAAGCAGCTCATCAGAGACAGAATCACTATGCCTATCGTGGATATCACCACTGATCTGAAAAAAAAAAAAAATATCGCCACAATGTAAGAAGATGGTTCAGCAGCTATGACTTGGTTATTTAGTAACATCACAATCTGAGGAAGGCAAACTTACATGCGTGCCTTGGAAAATGTTGGGAGAGACACATATCTCTGTACCATGCTCTGGTTTATGCTTACAGTGGTCAGTATATAGAATGTATTGCCAATGAGCATGCTCCAAAATGTTATTCTTTCGAATGGCGAAGGGTTCATGCTGTAAGAATGAAAAAAATTAGTCACGTATTTTGTGTCACAGACAACGGTTATGTGGATATTTTAATGAGTACTTTGTCATTAATTTCAGGATGTTATTCCTTGAGCTATTTTAAACAAAAGTTTAATACAATTTAGCTCGTTTTTGCTTCCTTTTCGAGATAAAAATTTGAAACATATCAATTGAATTCCCAATATGCTCGATCAATTTAAGAGAGCAGTGTATTATGGTAATAAATTATTGAAAGAATTTTACTTTTTTCCTTTGAAAATACAGAAATTTGATCCGAACAAATGTAACTTTTCGTTGAGAAATGGTATTTTACAATGTTACAATTTAATTTGGGAGAAAAAAAGTCAGCACATTTAAAAGACAAAACTGAAATTATTTCAATAATTTATTATAATAGTACTCTGCTCTCTTGAATTGACTGAGAATGTTGGGAATTCAATCAATGGCTTTTCCAAAACAAGCAGTGAAATATTTCATGTAAAACAATTTTTATTTCTAAAAGGAAGCAAGAACGAGCAAAATTGTATTAAACTTGTTTTGCTTCAAATTTATCTCAAAGAATAAAGGCTGGTTCACAATTAACCGGGAACGAAAACGACAACGAGAACGGGAAAGAAAATATTGTTAAAATAAATGTATTTAAATGTAAGCATTCACAATTAACTATTGTAAATGCTCACATTTAAAACCATTTATTTTAACATTATTTCCGTTCTCGTTGTCGTTTCCGTTCCTGGTTTATTGTGAACCAACCTTAACTCCCCGTAATTAATGACATTACTTACGTTTGACCCTTTAGTCTATATTGAGTTTGTCATAATTACGTAATGTATAAATTCAGTAAAAATTAAATGCATGTTAGAAAATCGATCGCACATCTCAAATTTGATGTATATCTTTATGGTTTGTCAGGAATTGACGAAATGAATAGCGCAATTTTAAACTCGTCATTAGGTGACTTAGACTTTCTTACTCGAAAAATTTAATCCTCCCGCCCTCTTCGGCTGTGCGCCACACTGCAGCAAACCCGCCCGCCTCCATCAGCCCGAGAACGATAATAGTGACACAGCAGACAACGATAATAAATGCTTGCAGGAAGTCGACGTATACCACGGCCTTGATTCCTCCCTGAAAAAAATTAGAAAGTTATGTAGTTTGAAAACATTAATAACAAAAGTCAGTATTTTCGATTTATGTAAGCTATAATATACTGACTGACTGGCTGATTGACTCATCTTACCGAGTCAATGTCTTGTATATTTACTGACCGACTGAATTATTTAGTGATTCTTTGTGAGTGAGTGTGCAAGTGTCAGAGAGGAGTGTAAGTTATTTGTAGATTTGTAGACTGACTATTTCATTGATTGACTGAACTATTAACTGGTCGACTGACTCATCAACCGATACAGTGGCTAACATTAATATTAACAGAGACAATTAGAGGATTGCTAGGAAATAGACTCATTATTGACTAAGACCAAACCGTACACGAGCCTGGCTCTTACGGTAGTGGCTAGAAACATCTTTGTTTTATAAATGTAATTTGTACTCACTAGCTATTTAGTTAAATAAATAAACAAACAAATAAATAAACTAACGAATAAATAAATAAATAAGTAAATAAATAAATAAACTAATAAATAAATAAATAAATAAACAAACGAATAAATAAACAAAGAAATAAATAAATTCATTTGGAGAGTGTGTGGATAATTTCGTAAATTTCATATCAAAAGGAATAACTAGCTCTGAATATGGTTTTTACTGAGCTGAAACTAGTTAACTAAGTACTTACGAACTTTGTTTACGTTTAAGACGTGAAAATGATTATAATAAATATATTCCTAAATGATAAAGTGTTAAAAGTTGTGTAATCACGATGTATGAAAGGAATACTACTTTTCAGTTCTTTTATAATATTTTGACGTATTTAGTGTGCGACTTATAATCACATTAATAGACTGATTGAATGACTTATCTACTAACTGTCTTACTCATTCATTCACTGAATCAATTAATGATTGCATGTGACTGTATGTTAGAGAGATTGTGTGAGTAACTTGTAGATTTGTAGACTGACTGACTGGTCGAATCTGTGACTGAATTACTAACTGACCGACTGACTCATCGACTTAAAGATTGACTGACTGTGTTACTAACAGAAGTACTTATAAGATTATTAGATAATTTGGAAGTTTTATAAATTTCTTATCTGAAGAAATAATAATTCAGTTTCCTGTAATATATTGACATAGTTAGAGTGTAAGGAAGAATCACAATGATACATTGATTTATTTACATACTAATTGTCTTACTTATTCATTGACGGACTGAATCATTGAGTATGTGTCAGAAAATGAGTGTAACTTACTTGCACAGCTATAAACTGACTAACAGATGTAATGTGTGAATAAATAACAAACTGATCGAGTGACTTAACTTTCGAAAGATTGACTCATCTGCTGACTTATTTACTCACTGACTGAATTAATTTGTTTACATTAGAGTGTGTGAGTTGTATAATTATAGTGTTACTAAGTTTCTAATACATTGTCGTGACTAAATTATTAACTATTCGACAGACTCACCCACCGTTAGACTGACTCATTTACTGACTAACTGCCTTACCTATTCACTGCCCGACTGAATTAATGAGTGTATCTGTGAATTACTCTTCGAGTTATGAAATGTCTGATCGATTATCCGACTGATTGACTAACTCATAAACTGTCTCACCTGCCGTTAGACTGAATGACTCATCTATTATCTCACTGTTCTACTTATTCACTGACTGACTGAATTAGTAAATGTGAGTGAGTGAGTGAGTGAGTGAGTGAGTGAGTGAGTGAGTGAGTGAGTGAGTGCAGTTCAGTAACTTGTAAGATTATAGATTGACTGACTAATCGACTCTCTGACTGAAGTACTATTTGACTAACTCACCGACCGATAGACTGACTGTTTCAGTGATTATGTTGACTGTCTCACTGAATGGTTTACAGATTGATATATAGGTTGAGTGATTAGGAGTATTACGGATTGTTGGCTTTTTCACTGTTACTGTCTTAATGAATGATAGACTTCCCAACGGACTGTTACACTGGCACTGAATGTAAAGCATTTATGGAATGATTTTTTTTTTTTTTTTTTTTTTTTTTTACTTTCTCTATGAGGCCGGGAGGGGAAAATCCCTGTGCACCGCGACCTGAGGTCATTGTGCGCCCCTAGGATGAGTTGCAAGCCCACCGACCACAACCACGCCGAACCGACCTAACCGCCAACACCCTAACGACCAGTCCCACCATTCTTCTAAGTCCGTGTACCATTCCCCCCAACAGCCCTCCCCACATTCCCCCCTCAAACGGTCTGGAGTGTACGCCACCCTTCCCATCTGGTCAACGGTTTGAAGTGTAGACCACCCCTCCCGTCTGGCCAACGGTCTGAAGTGTAGGCCACCCCTCCCGTCGGGAGGGAAATGGGTTCCGCTTCCGGGTCATCATCTGCTAAATTGCCACATATTCATGGAGGCCGGCCGAGAGCGCTAGGAGCTTCGGAGGGCCGTTGCAGGCGCGATCTGAAAACCTAGAAGACAACCGGAATGATAAGGAAGAATGATGAGGGGGGGGGGAAGGAATTGGCGAGAATGAGTGGAGTTCCATAAGCCCGACACTGACTTATTGAAAAAAATTACTAATCATATATTTACTGGTCGATATTAAGACATATATTTATCTACTCATTGACCGACTGGTTTATTTTCTGACAGATAGACTTTGATCTATTGACATATTTAATAAATAATGGTGATTAAGACACTAATAATGGAATTCCTGTCCTGATTTACAGACTTATTTATCTAAATACTGTCTGACTAATTCACATACGGAGTTACTGTTACTGTGTAAATGAGAATTTATAATCGATCAGATTATCAGACTGACAAATCTATCAACTGACACGTGCAGTTGCTGTTGAAAAAAGCTTGGTAATTCCCTGTGGTAATTTATTCATAGTATCCAGGCAGTGGAGCAGTTTCCAGTTACTTTTAGTGGGGTTATGTTGATGGTTTTCATTTGTTAACATGACCTAATAAAATTAATGTAGTTGAGAAAATGGAATGCTTACCCGACACTACCGCCTTCAACCAAAAATGCGCCTTAGTAACGGAGTGCAGAGTGTGTTCAAGTCACTGAAAGCATCTGTTTAAATGGACTTCGATAATACTCACCAGCATTGTGTACACGATGCAGATCATGAAGATCACAGGCGCCATCACTTCGAAACCGATACCAACAACTGAAACAGATGAGGGATTCATTTTAATGTTCTAACGTTTGTACGAGATCTTAAGACAATGGGTTTCAGTTCTTCGCGTATGATACCATAGGTCGTACAAATATTTGTTGCCTCTCACCTGTCGTATGGACTGGAGTTCAGAGTTTGTTTGTCTGGCATTGCATACATGGAGTTCACCTCGATGTAATGAGCAACATGATTTACTACAAGCTATTGTGCTTTCTGTAACTGTTTGGGGACACTGAATGGATTAATGAATTCGTGCCTAGTGTAGCATAAGCTGCAGTGTTTTTCTTTCTAACTGAGAATTGTGCATAGAATATCGCAGTGAGTGTTTGTAACTTTAAGTTAGGGAAAAAGTGGAATAATACACTATCTACCAAAAAGTAATTGGGCACTGTTTTTGCCCCTTTAGAACCTCGTGGTACCACCTCTTGTTGCTATAACAGCAGCTACCCTGTCAGGCATGTTCGCCACTAAATCTATAATATCTTATCCACTAGTTTTTGTAGGATGTCCACTGGAATGCGTCGCCATTCCTCTTGCAACATGGCACTCAGTTGGACAATGGAAGTTCGCCGCATCTCCCGAGACCTCAATTGCCGTTCCAATTCGTCTCAAAGGTGTTCAATAATAATAATAATAATAATAATAATAATAATAATAATAATAATAATAATAATAATAATAATAATAATAATAATAATAACAATAATAACAATAATAACAATAATAATAATAACAATAATAATGATTTATTTAATCTGGCAGAGTTAAGGCCATACGGCTTTCTCTAACACTCAACCAGGAGCAAAAACTGCGTTACAAAAACACTACAAATTTACAAAGTACACTACAATTTTACACACAAAACTGAACAAGATAATAATAATAAAATGTAAACAACAAGTAAGAAGAAATCAGACATAATATATAACATACACAAAGAAAGAAAAAAGCATAATGAAATGTGAACAGCAGGTCAAAATAAATGAGGCATACAAATGATAAAAAATAAGACAATTATTCATAATAATAATAATAATAATAATAATAATAATAATAATAATAATAATAATAATGATAAAAAATAAGAATAGTAATATAATAATAATAATAATAATAATAGTAATAATACTAATAGTAGTGATAAAATAGTGCCGTACAAAGCATACAGTGAATACAATATTTCTCAGTACACACAATAAGGAAAATTAAGATTAGATATAGCTCAACTTATTACATTAGAGATATACCATTATCGGAAAATATGAAAACAAAAATATAAAATAAGTTGAATATCACTAGAACATAAAAAATTTGAAAAAAAAAATGTGAATACGTGGAAACATGCAACACAACACTTGTCATAATAGTAAGTTAGTTTGGCAACTCGTCATAAGATAATTTTCTAACTTGGATTTGAAAGATTTCAATGTTCGGCAGCCCTTGACTTCAGGCGGCAGAGAGTTCCAGTGACGAAAGATAGTAACAGTGAAAGATGAGGAATACAAAGACGATGTGTGAAGTGGAATTTCTAGAGTGTTATCGCGTTGTGATCGAGTATTAATATTATGATAGCGAGAGAGAGTATGAAATCGAGCGAATAAATAATAGGGAGATGAAGTGTGCATAATTCGATATAAGAGAGAAAGTGAGTGCAGATTTCTCCTCTCATGTAACCTAAACCATGATAACTTCTCGAAAGAAGGTGAGATATGATCATAGTATCGAACATTACAAATGAAGCGGACGCACGCATTATGAACACGCTGTAGTTTCTGGGCGGAATCAATCCTGAGATCACTGAACAAAACGTCACAATAATCGAAGTGAGGTAGAATGAGTGTCTGTACCAGCGTCTGTTTTAATTTAGATGGATAATGATACAATCTTTTTAATGAATGGGGAATAGAGAAAGCCTTCTTACATTTATATTTAATATGCGTATCCCAATTGAGATTAGATTCGAAATGCACTCCGAATCTAATCTCAATTGGGATACGCATATTAAATATACATGTAAGAAGGCTCAATGGGTTTGAGATCAGGACTCTGTGCAGGCCAGTCCAACCGGTGAACATTATTGTCTGCATACCACTGCGTAGCAGCCGCCCAAACATGGTGCCAACTTCCATTGTCCAACTGAGTGCCATGTTGCAAGTGGAATGGCGACACATTCCAGTGGATATCCTACACAAACTAGTGAAGAGCATGCCTGACAGGTTGGCTGCTCTTATAGCAACAAGAGGTGGTACCACGCGGATCTAAAGAGGCAAAAACAGTGCTCAATTACTTTTGATAGATAGTGTATATTCGAAAAGTCGTTTCGAAAATTTCTCAAGAATAGATTAATTAAGTATTTTTAGAACTATCTTCGGAGATGTAAAAATTTATAGAAGCGGGAGGAGAGCAATTTGAACTTCTCTTGTAGCACAAGAGTTTTCGATGAATTGTAATTATATTATTAATTGTATATTATGTTAAAAATTTAAATATTTGATGTAAAATTAGATCAAACATTAACTTGGTGGTCATCAATACGAACATTATGACGACGCTAAAATTTTATGCTTCAAATAATACAGAGCTGTTCAAAACCAAAGTGCAATCTGTTAAAAGTTTTGGCAAGTAGATTTGCCTGAGTCTGTACTGGAGTTTTATATATGAGACTAGTGATTTTCTCGTAGAAAACAAATTATGGTAGTCGTAAATACAACATATAATTCATTTTTACAATAATTGTTACTTGACACGTGGCAATCCACCTTCCTACCGAGCGAAAAATTCTTCGTCTGCCTAAAGAGGAAAGATTGAAACCTCTCCAGACAGTGTTGGCTCGTATCACCGTTATGTTTTTTCTGAACAGGTGCTGGAATGGTCTGGTAAACTGATGCTTCAATTTCTGACATTTTTTTATTTATTAAATAATTAATCCAAAATAAATTTCACGAATATCCATATTCTTACACAGCGAGAAATTCGTCTGCCCAAAGAGGAAAACAAGCGGGAATCGAACCCACACCCGAGCGTATCTCCGGATTGGCAGACAAGCGCCTCAGCCGACTGAGGTATGCTGATAACTATTAAAGAATTAATCCAATATTTCTTGCTTACCTCTACTCACTGCCAGCGATGGAACGTAGACGATTATGGAGAGGAAGAGCACTTGGTAAATTGTGCACAGAGCTGAGGCCATAATGCGAACAGCCATGTTGAATCTCAACTGCAGATACTAAAACAGAATCCCAAATGCAGCACTATTAATAATGTTGTAAAATTTCGGTTTTAATCAAGTAAATTGTTTTCCCTTCTTTATTTTTTAGGAATTATTTCATATTAAGCTAACTTCCACATACATTGCAGCCCATAAGTCCTTTTATTACTGTATACTAATGTTTTACGATGCAAGTATTAGACATGTTGTGGGGCAAGCAAAATAAAATCATTTTTAACATGTGTGGTACACAATTTCTAGACAGCCGTTCGTCCTTGATAATAAAGAGACAATTTACCTCAATTTTCTGCTGCTATATTTCATCTCGTTCCAATAGCTCACATTTTAGGCTCAGAGATGGGACTTAATCTCTAAACAGTGGCCAGTTTACGTGTCAAAGGGTGTATACAGTAGAATATATTTTTACAGTTTTCGCGTTGACTATCTAGTTCTACATTACCACTAATGACTTTACAAGTAAATTTAATCCCATGAATTAAGAATGCATTTAAAAATTCTGTCCTTTTTAGGAATAGGCCTACACATGCAAGCTGATTACATCATCCAGTTTCATATGTCCTGTGCTTTTCGTTTTCTGTCAGTGGCGTTTCAAACATAAAGAAAAATCAAATTTTTGTAAGCACGCCGCTTCAATGAAAATTATATATCTCAACAACGTCTCCAGATAAATTTACAAAAACTGGGTGATACATTCTTAATATGTGATAGTTTTTATTGCTTATATTGTTTTCTGCATGTATTCAATTACACTAAAAAAAACATGGCGAAACAATTTTTATATATTCATATTTAAAAATGCGGGGGTTCTATTTTAAGGAAAAAAATATATAGTACGCCTCAATTAGTGATATAATGAACTGATAAGTTTCAACTTGGAATCATCATAGGTTACAAAGATAAAAATTATTATGTCACTGCAAGCGTAAGCTAACCGTATAAGTCGCGATAATTATGTCCCACACATTCGTTGTATTTAATTATATTTGATCATATTCTTGAATGTCGCTATGTAATTTAACATGTAGCACATAATTCGAATTTTTTCAATTATTATCTCAAATAAATTATTGTCACATGGATTTTGTTAAACCTGAAGTTCTGTAAGAAATGCTTACCTTTCACTGCTGAGATGAAATAGCCTGATCATCTTTCCAGACAGGATGCTGCGTTGTTTCAGCTGCATTTTAAAACTGCTTAGCAAGTATAATACCCATCCCAAACAGCTGGACTGTATGAAACTTGTGTTCCAGGCAATGCGGTGGATTTTGCAAATCGAAGAGTAAGCATTTTTTCCTCTTCAGTATAGCTTTATTCAGTCACATAAACGGTATTAATGTTCTGAGATGATCCCTTGTCCAGTCGTACAATTCCCTAGGTGTAATTATTTGTTTATCGGATGGTCTCTGCAAACTAGCACAAGCAGCAAACCTTTTAAGTGTCCCACCTATAACGTCGCATGCTCTTTTGCCATGCGATATGCAAAAATAATGCAATTCTGCTGGAAATCCAAAATCTTCTTCATGTAATGTGAGGTTTAGGAAATTTTTTCCTATTTTTATACTGAGCAGAGAATCCATCGGAGAAATACATAATTTTTTTGGTGAATTACAGATGTTTGTTTTAATGACTCCATTAGATATTTTTGAAAAAGATGTACAGCTCTAGTGTCACATTTCAGGCAGTGTGAAATTATTACCAGATTTTTAATAGAGACTGTATCGGATGACGATTCGTTATAATATATTACGAAAGTATGAATGGTTGTCTGCACATTACTTCAGTGGTATGATTGAATTTCATCTTGGATTACGAAATAATAGTTTTCAGCGAAGTCGCATAACACAACAAGCTGGCATAGCTGTAGAAATGATTTCATATCACGTAGAAACTTACTTTGTTCAGATGATATAAATGAGTGAGTCAGTAAATCACCAAGTTTCTCCAAGAGACAGTCGAAAAAGTTGTCTGTGGGTTTCATTATGGTCTCAAGCGTTGATCGGTCAGTCGTCATCCACTGCTTGTAGGTCACTGATTCACTGAAGTTTTATTAGAAACATTTCTCTAAACCCTCTCTTATTTTGAATGGTTCAGGACATTCTGTACATTTCCTGAACAAGCAATTTATATGAATAGGATAGCACACCATAGTAGCCAAGAAATGTTGATAAGTTGGAAGGTATAAAGGAAAATGTTCTAGAAATCCACGTAGATCTGAAAGTTTAATAAATTGCTTTCGGCATTAGTTTTACATTCTGATGACACAAACACAGACAGTATAGTTCCACTAACTCCGGCTAGAATACAATTTCTTGGTCTAAGAGCTGAAAATTTGGAGAATATTACCTTCATTTCAGGGTTAAAATTTTTAAACTCTGCATATTATTCATATTTGCTCATGTGATTTACTCCCTGATTCTTTAATCATAACAAATATTTCTTACCAGGCATCATTCTGCTTATCTCGTCAGAACAACAGAATTCTTTAACTTTACCGGCAACAGCCGCGAGCAAGGGTTTTCCAGGTTTCGTATTTGGTGAACACAAAATTCCCTTTCCCTTTGCCAGGACTTTGGCTTTCCGAATTATGTATTGGAAAGCTGAAAGAAAATCTTTTTTATAATATTTATGCTCCAGCTTTTAGGTATTAGTGTTAAAATGGTGATTTTCTCACTTTTACCTGAATTTTGAAAATTTTCCTGCAACTGAGACAAAATTTCAGAATCAGAACTTGATGAAGGTCCTGGTTCCTCGGGGTCTTTAATATCGAAAACTTTATCTTTTACAATATTTTCAAATTTCTGTCTCTTATATTTCTCTTGCTATAGCCTTTTTTAATAAGAAACACATCTGGTCAAAAAGACTTGTATTTAATGAACTTACATTTGCTGTAGAATCGACGTATTTTTCATAACTAGAGTCATTCTGAGGATTCTGCGTAATAGCATCATATTATATATTTATTTCTTTGCGACACATAGCGCACACCTTTTGTTCCTGTTTTAAATCAGGAAATACATTAAGCATCCACGATATAACACTTCTTAAATTTTTCCTCTAATTACAATGCCCTGATTTCTCGAAGGGATTGCAGGAAACATATAACTTAAAACGCGACTCTATTACATCGCACAAAACTATCACATACTACAAAAACTAACGACACTATACTTGAAACAGATCGCACGTTTCGTATAAATTGAAGACTGTCTAAACTGCCACTCATGACGGCCTGACAGATCGACGTCGCAGGTAACCAGACAAGTACGAACTCGCGCGCATGCAATGTTGGTGTAAGATGGGTTTAAGTGCTACAACCCAAGACATTGATATATTTTTTTAGTGACATTCCTGAAACGTTACCAAAATGAAACTTACACCAAGGGGAGAATGCTCTTACCTCTATAACATATATTTTTCGCGAAATAATTTGTGACCCGCATTTTTAGATATTCAATGTTAAAATGTGTTTCACGTGACCATTCAATAAAGAATTCGATACTTTGATGCGAACCTATTTTTATTGAAATGTATGATTCCTTATCTTTAAAATAAGCTCAAGTTTAAGATTCTACCTCAATTAGAAGACAAGTTATGAATTATTTTTGTTGACATAGTATGCAACATTTTTACATTTTTTCTCATATTGACAGAATTGCTGTATGGATATTGTGCATTATTGAGGGCTAAAATTTTACTTAATTAATTAACTTAAGATTCTTTACCATCCCACCAAATTTAATGAAAATCTGAGGTGGTCGGGTTGAAAAGTCCACTTTTTTGTGTTGATTTGACATGGAATGGTCCTATGGTCATACATAGTTTGTCGTACGTCTCTATTAATACTTTAATATTGCAAAACTCGTGATTATAAAGATTATAAATCAGACGAGTGGTTGAATAGATCTGTAGCTGCTGTATATGCCGTGATAATTATTTCGGAGTAGTTTCGTACGGCAAGGCTCCCCCATGCCCGTAGAGAGGGTAGATGGCGTCTATGGATGTTGCCACGAAAGTTAGGTAATTCAAGGAATAACCACTAATAATATTAACATTCAGCTTTGTCTCATAGTCTTGTTGAAGTAAGTATTTCAATTTCTCCCAGTGTTCTTTTCACCACATAATCCCATATCGAGTGTCCGTACTCGGTGCGGGAAGAGACGTATTCGACGTCAAAATTTCTATGACAAATAAAAAAATTATATTACAATAAGAGCATAAATATTGTATGCAATTTTTATAAAATCTCTCTACCTACTTCACCTCTCTAAACTATAAAAGAAAATGAGTCATAAAAGAATGATTGGATCTGTAAAGGAAGGCTCGAAAATTTGTTGTTTCTCTACGAGTACATTGTAAATAATTTCATACAATTATGTCTACTAAAAGAGAGCTGAGTGTGTTACTGACCATACGACATAGCAAATGGCTATAAAATACGTGAAACGATGATGAATGTAACTTCATATCACCTTCATGACTATGGATGGGCAAGTCGAGGTCAGAAAGTGTTAAAAACCTTTAAGGAGAGAAAGACAGACAGGGCCAGCCGCAGCAGTTACAAGTTGTTTGCAGTTTCGCTGCAAAAGCAGTTCACTGTCACGATGCGCTCTGGCGGCCCATGTAGGTGGTCGCGATATCTAATACATGATTTTAATTTCAGAATGACGCATGGTACATAAATTATAGGCTAGTAATTTTAGACAGACTGTACCTAAACAAACATAACAAAATTATATTATTTCCTAGCTTTGGAAATTAGATTAGTACTGGAAACACAAATTGAATACAACCTTTTCAAAATACAACAAATATAGCTGCAACATTTATTTATTATCATACTATTTGTTAATATTTCTTATTATATGTCTTATTTGAAACATAGAACGTGAGAATAAGTTTTTATACATTCAAGAGTATTCCTCTGTTCTCAGAAACGTAATAGTCTGTATTCGCAAACAATCACAAATTCAAGGAAAGACTTTCCTCTTTACATTCAAAATTTAATGCTGATCCATAGTATTGTCATTGTACTTTTATACTAAACTCCTACAATTTCACATGGTATAATTTTATGTTTGAGACTTGTTAATTAAGTACGAGGGAAGATCGAAAAGTAAAGCACAACAATTTTTTTTACGGAATACTCTTTCGATTAGGACGTTCAAAGTTAACAGATGGTTAGTTTGTATCTTACCCTACAGACAGCAATGGCTCGATGAGGTGTTACTCCGGCGCAACGAGCGATAACTACCGAGTCTACTTGTGTATTCCCTTTTTTTGTGGGTAATACGAAAGAATCTGAACGAAATCCATAGAGAAATGTTGGAGGTATATGGTGCTGATTGTCTGGACCGTAGCAACATCTACAGGTGGTGCCAGGCTCTTCGAAGAGAGCCACCGACTTTTCGGCTTAACAGTGATCGCTGCAAAACTACCCAAAGTCAGAGGCATTGAGATGGCAATCACCCACCGTACAGCCCAGACTTCGCATCGTCTAACTTTCACGTCTTCGGACCAATGAAGAAATTCCCTGGAGGCCAACGCTTCAGTTAGGATGAAGAAGTGAAATCAGCCTTGCGCAGGTGGCTATTAGGTCTACGCCCAGAAAACGGAGTTTTATGAATCTGGTGTCACAATTGTAGAAATGTGTCGAGAGATTTTGTTCTTGTGTTGAGAAATAGGTAAAACCTGTAGCTTTTCTGTGCATTATTTTGTTTTGTATACCTATTAAATATGTTGCCACAAAAAATTGTTGTACGTTACTTTTCGACCCTCCTATGTATAGATTTATTTCTCAAAATTTATTTCTTATTTCATGATTCTTTATTAACAATCTTGCTTATCCACATCCACGCTTTTATCATCGCTAATAAGTCTGTCATTATTTTGAGAATAAAATATGGATACAAATTAAGTTTATATTCGAAACCTCTTGTAGTACACACTGTACGGAAATAAAATTTGGACTTTGCATGTTTCGCTTACAAGACACTACGCATGTGCAGTAAACAAGATCCCCTGTATATATGCTACTTGTGGACACTCGTTTGAAATTGTTTTCTACATACAGGCTCTAAATGTTTTAATTTTTATTCCGTATCAGTTTCTATCTAATATTTTTCCAATTAACTGTGGGCTAAAGCAAGGAGATACACTATCACCTTTACTTTTTAGCTTCGCTCTAGGATATGCCATTAGGAAAGTCCAGGATAACAGGCAGGGTTTGGAATTGAATGGGTTTCATCAGCTTCTTGTCTATGCGGATGACGTGAATAAGTTAGGAGAAAATCCACAAACGATTACTGAAAACACAGAAATATTACGTGAAGAAAGTAATGCGATTGGTTTGGAAGTAAACCCCGAAAAGACAAAGTGAGTGATTTGTCTCGTGACCAGAATATTGTACGAAATGGAAATATAAAAATTGGAGATTTAGCCTTCGAAGAGGTGGAAAAATTCAAATATCTTGGAGCAACAGTAACAAATATAAATGACACTCAGGAGGAAATTAAACGCAGAATAAATATGGAAAATGCCTGTTATTATTCAGTTGAGGAGCTTTGTCATCTAGTCTGCTGTCAAAAACTCTGAAAGTTAGAATGTATAAAACAGTTATGTTGCCGGTTGTTCTGTATTGTTGTGAAACTTGGACTCTCACTTTGAGATAGGAACAGAGATTAAAGGTGTTTGAGAATAAGGTTGTTACGAAAATATTTGGGGCTAAGAGGGATGAAGTTACAGGAGAATGGAGAAAGTTACACAACGCAGAACTGCACGCATTGTATTCTTCAATTGACATAATTAAGAACATCAAATCCAGACGTTTGAGATGGGCAGAGAATGTAGCACGTATGGGAGAATCCAGAAATGCATTTAGAGTGTTAGTTGGGAGACCGGAGGGAAAAATACCTTTGGGGAGGCCGAGACGTAGATGGGAGGTTAATATTAAAATGGATTTGAGAGAGGTGGGATATGATGATAGAGAGTGGATTAATCTTGCACAGGATAGAGACCGATGGCGGGCTTATGTGAGGGTGGCAATGAACCTGCGTGTTCCTTAAAAGCCATTTGTAAGTAAGTAATCTGTACATACTGTATGATCTATTAATGGTACTCACCTCAAATGTTGAAGTAATCTTCAGTTCGAAGAAGACCGGCAGAAAGATGTAATATGTGGCGGTACCCACAAATATGTGGCAAATGCAATAAAGCGAGTACAAAGTTCCGAACAAGTAGATTTCTGGTGGCACTGCCAATATAGTAACTCCGGAAACGAATCTGTAAAAACGTAAAATAAATAGAATCCTGGAAATATGCTAATATTTTTTAAAAAGTGCGATAGAATTTCCAAAAGGAGGGTGCAGTTAAAAATTAAATAAAGATTCCGTCTTTTTTTTTCTTTGTAATGTAATTGGGTACCTACAACAAAAAGAACCTTCATTCTATCACTACATTCAATTGAATACCATTACATTTACCTTTCCCTGAATTTCGCTTGCCCCAAATATTTAAACAAAGCAGTTTATTTTAAATTATTTATTTATTTGAAATTCGCATTATATTTTATGGCATATAGTGTATAATTTACACATAATTCCAGAAAAAGACAAACGGCTTTGTCATAAATCCAATATCCTGCGGATATTAACAGTTTGTATTCGGTATCGTATTTTAGAAGCCACTGACTCCCACTGTTATTCAGTGTTTGTCTGTCTGATATAATCTCTAGAACTTCAAACGTTTTAGAATTTGGTGGAAAATTCTGCGTCTTGGAAACTGGATAATTGTTTTTACACACTCTCTTATGGAAAGCTTCATACTCGTAAATGTTTCACTTCAAATTGCACTGACATATCTATGCACTGACATGACTGACATGTTTATGCTGTTTATTTTATTCATGGCCTTACACTTACCCTATCGGAATAATTTATTGGTGTGGCTAGTGAATTTGAACACCTCCTTCTTGCCAAAGGCGAAATAGATGGCCGCCGAACATTAATTTCTTTGTTCATATGAACATTTCCTGTTCTCTATCACGATGGCCACAACGACTGCAGACAATCTATGGACTCAACAGTTTGGATTGAGGTTAAACCCAGAAAAATCGGATGCAAATATAATGGGACTTCAGCGCTTGCTCAGTACAATTAACGACAAAACCATACCAAGACTGTCATTAATGGTTCGTTTATTAATTATAGCGACACTGTAAAAAATCTTGGATTGTTAATGGACAGAGATCAATATTGGAATATATTATTATGATGTACCGAAGTACATATGATATTTCAGTGCAGATATTCTGCGTCATCATATGATGAAAGATGAGTGGAATGGAGAAAAATTCTCTCCGGCACCGGGATTTGAACCCGGGTTTTCAGCTCTACGTGCTGACGCTCTATCCACTAAGCCACACCGGATTCCCATCCCGATGTCTGATCGAATCCTCTCAGTTTAAGTTACACCTCTTGGGTGGCCTACCCTCATGCACTGCGTCATAGATGTATGACAGTGGCACAATGTTCACACATGTCCAGAGGTGCAATCGTTGAGAGTGACTAAGTGGCCGGGATCCGACGGAATAAGCGCCGTCTTAAATCACTAAGAGCCATATTCATAGACATTCTTAGCGCGGGCTTCCGATGGATGATCAGCGAACTAAAGTTTTTTGTATTCATAAACCAGTGTTAGCAATATAATATGATATGATTCTGTACAAGTAATCAGTCGATAGCCGGGGCTAGTTTAGCACGCTCGTAGCGCGGGCTAGCGAAATGTCTATGCATAGCACCCAAAGTGATTATTTTTCGCATATCATATATTATTATGATGTAGGGGGAACCCAAGAGGTGTAACTTAAACTGAGAGGATTCGATCCGACATCGGGATGAGAATCCTGTGTCGTTTAGTGGATAGAGCGTCAGCACGTAGAGCTGAAAACCCGGGTTCAAATCCCGGTGCCGGAGAGAATTTTTCTCCGTTCCACTCGTCTTTCATCATATAAACTGGAATAGCCAAATAACTCACATCTGTAAGAAACTATTTTCCTTGCTCCAATCTCTTAAGTCATTTGCGAAATTATCTGCCTCTTTCCATAAAAAGAAACATTTGTCAATCGCTAGTGCTGCACCATTTTGATTACAGCTATTCTCTCTTGACAAATATAACAGAACTGCAATTTCACTTAAAGCAGGGTCGGGCATGAGAGCGGCTCCATATATCCGGCCAGAGCTGCTCTCGCTCCGCAAGGCACTTCAGTTCCAAGCCAGAGCAGAACGCTCACGCAGTGGCGGACTCGCATTACAGCTACCTTCTCTGCATTAATATAACAAGAGCCACGGTTGTTCTAGTCATTCAGTCTGTCAGTACATGATAGTTTATAAATATATTACATCAATCCATTGTACAGTACAGACTTTGTAACACTCTTACTCATTAAATGGAATAAACTTCGCTCCATGCACACACACACAAATCATTAGGCTTATTTACATAACCCATACGCACATACAGCAATCTCCTCACCACGGTTCTACGAGAAAGGTGTATGGCTTCCACTTCTCTACTTGCTGTGGACAGAGTTCACCTACCAATATAATTAAACATCGCTTGATGAATTCATTTTCGTTGAATGTTTTGAATTCTCTTGGAATTTCGTGGCAAATTTTGTAGCTAATTCTCATAGCCGATTCATTAATTGCATTATCATCATCCTGTTAATACATAATATAATATAATATAATATAATATAATATAATATAATACAAGATAATATGGAATATGATATATGATATGATATGATATGATATGATATGACACATATATGATATGATATGATATGATATGATATGATATGATATATGATATGATACGATATCATAAACTATAACATACTATACTGTGATATAACATAATACTTGTATAATTTAAAATTATATATTACTAAATGTATAATAACTTATAATACAATATAAATATCAAATAGATACTCTGATATAAAGTACCTGAGAAACATTTTCTTTAAGTTGTATTAATTTATGGCGTTCATTACCAACATATTTGTCATATTCAGTAGCATGTTGTAAAGTATAATGCCGTTGGATATTGAACTTCTTAACCAGTTAGGTTATATTAAAAAAAATACTGCATTACTAATGTCATTTCGGAATATTCTGTATACAATACTTATCATCATCATTATCAAGTTCGTCAGCCGCTTTAATGAATGAGCGGAAGCTCCGTCTTCAAAGTTCGCCATCATATTGCAGAGTCACCACTGTACCGACGCTGAATGACGTACAGTATGCATACGTCACCACGCTCGCAAGGACCGCTCTTTAAAGCACACAGCGCTCATTTCTCAGAATCACGTAATGTGTCCAGCCCTGACTTAAAGACTCCAACATGTTTATAATGTGTGTGTCTGCTTCATGTAAAATACTAATAGATTTAACCATATAACGCCATCTTTTGAAGCTCTTTCATGGGTCCGCCTAACGAAGCGAAGAACAGCACATTCTTTATCTGTTTTATTTAGAATATTACTCAATTCTACTCCAAAATATCGGAGAAGTCGCTTTGAATATCTCACAACGTTGCGGAATGAACGTCATGCTTTACTATACATTTCTCATCATCATACCTCTCTCTATTCGTCCTCTTTCACCATGTCAGTGTGTCACCTATGGAACTCTTTACCTCGTCATGTCAGGGATTGCAGGAAAGTTAATCAATTTAAATTATGAATTTAGAATTACATACTTTTGCATGTGATTGATTTGTGAGTGTTAGCCGATTTTTATAGGTTATTGTGTGTGTTTTTATAAATTGTCATTTAGGCCTATTGTAAAGTAGAATAAGGATATAAATTGTAATTACTTAAATTATGTATCATGTTTAGTCAATATTTAATTATACCTTATGTGACCTCCTTAATGTGCATAATAATGAGTTTATGTGTAAGTATTACTCTTAATATTACTACTTTCATTGTTTCAATTATATTTAACTTCTGATAGTGTGGAAGAGAAGGCCTCATGGTATTGAATGAATGATCAAATTCAGTCGTAATAGCAGCAGTGGTATAGCTCGCGCAAGGAACGATTACCGAAAAACATTGGTACCGTTACTGTTTGTTTTGACGTGTGTATGTAGGCACGCCGAGTGAGTGAGAGGTGCTGGGCGATAGAAGTACTGCCTCTTCGAAGAAGATTAACAGATGTGGGTCATCGTCTGTGAAAATAAAGAGCGTAGGAAGAGAACAATCCCAAGCGAATTAAACGCGCAAGATATATATGTTTACGAATATAATAATAACCTGCGAGGGGAATGCTCCATCACTACATATTATAATAAAATAAACGCACTTGGAAAACACACGTATTCATATGCAGTAGAGGTGGGGAAAAAATAACGTAACAGTTATTTTGGAACCGTTCCTTGTTTGGAAATGTTCCAAAAAGTAACAGCACCTTGGAACACTATGTTCCAAAATAACAGTGTTGCTCTGAGCTAGTACGAAATACTTGCGGTTACAAATACTCGTTTCACTTTGGAACTACATTATGACAACGCCTGTTCCGCAGAACGGAACATGTTTGGTACTATTGAAAGCAGTGACTCCAACTTTTGAAAAACAGTGGGTGGGCTCAAACATTATTTGACGAGCCATAAGTTAAATAAATCTCACAACACGATAAATTATTGGGTGGGCTCGGATTCCACGAGCCCATGTAAGTTGGCGCCACTGTTTGAAAGCAGAATTGGGAATCCTTTCGTCGTACTGAAAAAAATGTTGGAAACTAAAGTAAAATATAAATAGTAAAGATACGGAGATAGTCTTTAAAAAATGTACACATTATCTTGGAACTGATGTTAATTAAATATAGGATTCTATAAAATAACATAGTGCCTGTATTATAGGAACTACATTGTGAATTTTATCAAGGGAGACGAAAATATATAGGTTATGTTTTATTTCCAAATATTTTACAGTTTTAGTTCCATTACCAATTCTTGAAATTAAACTAAATCTGTTGAAGCATGACTATTATTGAAGTTCTTTTGTTTAAAAAAAGTACAACAGTAAATTTTCATATTTTATTACAATGAGACTATTATTCTTCATGGCGGTACATTATTAATATGAATTTTAGCACGGCCGAAATGATTATAGCTTTTATTTACGCATTTTTGGAGAAATTGAACACTACTGTGACCTTCAGCTAAGCAGAAGAGGAAGAATAGGTTATGTTTTATTTACCACTGGGATCCATTTCGATTTCGTGACCAATTTACAAATAATTTAAAGTTACATTACATTTCCTGCTTCGAACAAACCTGATCTACGAATTCAATTTAGCATTAGAAAAGATTTCATTTCCAGGAATTCATATCTCTACTCATTATGACATCGTACTACATCACATGGCATACAGGGAAGTATGTAATCATTTACCGTCCGTACATGTTCCTAAATACCACTGTTACATTACGTACTAGTAGTACGTGGCTCTTCCACTGTTACATTAAATACTTCTGTTACAAAAAATACTTGCTGTTACATAAAATAACGTGCCGTTACAAAAAATACTCGATGTTATGGAACTACATTATGAGTCATGACAGGCTCTGGTCATGACTATAAAATAACGTAACGGGCTGTTCCAAACCATCACTGTTACATTGCATACTAGTAGTATTGTACCTGTTATACAAAACACTTGCTGTTACATGTTACAATATACTCGATGTTATGGAACACGGCCGACTTGATGATCCCTTCGCTTTCAAAGATGAGGCGAAGATAGCATCAAGTCGGCCGTGTATGGGACTACATTATGACAACCGTTGCTGCAGTGTTATCAATTTACCGACTTTGTCACTAGATCTGGCTACTTTTAACACTTTTCAGGGACAAAATCAATACCAACTTTTAATCCTGAACTGGCGTCATGCATAAATATAACGTAACTGGTTTCGTGGTGTCAATACTGTCAATATCACTTCTAGACTTTCTCATGGCCCTCGACTTATACTTTTGCCTTTTTTACCCAAATGTTTGCATAAACTACTTTGACTAAAGGGCTTTAACAAAAATAAATTGTGTCACACGCTTCACAGAATGACAGAACTGAATTTAGGGACTTGACTCTGGAGGAGTTTCGTTCATTCCTGGTGTGTTTTATTTTGGTACAGTTTCCACATTAAATTATATATATTATATTAATGTAAAAATTAATTTCTGATCCTACAAAATGATCCTATGGTAACAACATGGAGTCAGGCCACAAAGGCAAAAACACTGGAGGAGGGATTTGATCCGGTGCTGTGGAGCGAACTTCGGCGTAGGCTATAAATAATATATGGTGATACTGTTATTTTGGAACTGTTATTTGGAACCTAGTATTTTCTTGGAACTGGAACATTTGGAACTGTTGCGAGAAAATAACAACTTTTCCCATCTCTAATATGCAGTGGAACTGAATAAAACAGTACTGTAACTATCACAGCGCAAGAGTGATTCTATTGATGTTGTTTCTCTTCCTAATGTACTCTTGAATATCAATCAAGCTATTCGTGACCTTTCCTATCGCTCGCTTTTCCTTATCGCATTCCTACCGTCGGTATTCTCTGCTTGCGAGACCTATGGTGACTCAGAAGAAGACGAGAGCGGACTGAGGAGGAAGGGATGTGAACGTACGACAACACGTGCGATAATTGTACTGCAGTAAGCGGAAACATCAAGTCTCCTTCTATTCAACTTAGATTTAATTTCCATACGCACTGTTACTCATGTTTCCTGCACGAGCAATAACCTGGCTACTGGGATGCTTATCTGAGCGATGTTTATAATAATCAACAGCGATAGTAAAGAAGGTCACATTCTTTCCGCTCGTCTTCTCCTGAGTAACGGACAGTATATATGCAAGTCAAAGGAAACCCCTGAGCAACTTCCAAGGCAAGCATGTTTATATAAACCTCAAGGTAAACGAGATATTGGACGGCCGCAAATGATATGGACTTTAAAATTCCATTAGTCTCGGAACGGGAATTAGAAATTCTTGATAAGAAGAAGATGAATGAATGAATGAATGAATGATTGAATAAATGAATGAATGAATAAGTGTCTAGTATGCAGAAATCTTTTGTATATTAATTTAAAACATATCCTGGCTACGACAACATTGTTTATGAAACAACATGAGGAAAATTAATGTAATAATCTAGTTATTAACTGGTACAAAATGTGAAGGCACCAATTTAATTTTGGAACGAGTTGTCGTGGAACAAATATGTCTAACTTGAGACGAGTTGTCGTAGTACGAATTACCTAGGAAAAATAGTCCGGACAAGATCCTATAGCCTATAATACTCTACGATGATTGTCCAAGACCGACACGTGGCCTGGGTGTAGTCGTGAAACCCATGATGACAGGTGTGCTATCCTTCCTTGGTCCTAGCAAAGAGAGGTCCCCATCCCCTGAAGAGTATCCTATAATTCCCAGAGCTCGGAGCTCTAAGTCTTATCTATGAGTATCAGAAATTCGTTCTACCGCCCCAATACTTCGCTTCAGTCAATTTTTAACAAATGCTGACGATAGATGAAATAAAGTGACGTTCGGGTGTTTGGTGGAGTGTTAGAAAGAAAAGAAAGTACGCCGAGAAGAACCCTCTGTAAATGTTTTGTTCACCACCACAAATTACATTATGAACTTTTTTATCCCCCCCTTTTCGTTTCTCTTTTTCTTTTTGTTCCGCTTTTCTTGAACTAGTACGTACACAACACCCATGCCCAACGCGGGACTCGAACCATCAACCTTTCGGACCAAGCGATAGAGACATGCCATGCCATGCCCCTACCGCTTGAGACATCAGAACAGGGTAAGGATCAAACTCTACCTCGACGGATGGAACAGTAATCCGCTAGTTCTTGAAATACGTGTGGGGCTATAAGAAATAATATTGTAACAATGCTTAAGATACTTTCTACAGTATCATAAAAGTATGTATTTTCACTATCACAAATAACCGGAGAGTGCATTATTCTTGGTCTCTGTGATTCATTTTATATGTGAGTCTGTATAGAGTTATTTGTTCTGAACTATCGGGAAGGTTTCGTTTAAAGTACAAATTGTGAATTAATTATTTATGGCGTAACGTATTTAATATACTAATTTTTACTATATAACACTGTATAACACTACGTAATATTATTTTTTTTACTTCATTTCATTACTCTTAATTGTAATACTTTCATCTCATGTTTCTCCGAAATCAAATGGTACTTTGTTTTTAAATTTATCATTGTTCTTTATTCTCTCCGCAAATCATATTGTACCTTATTTTTAATTTAACCTCTGTTTTGTATTCTGGATCCTTGTGGTCAGCCGTAGATGTCTGCCAGATGTCCTAAATTGTGGAATTATTAGTTTACAAATTCTTACATAGATTTTGAACACAGAACCGCTTTATCTATTGTATTTTTCTTCGGTCTCTGTATGCAATATAGACTAGCCAACTTTTTCCAACATTTCTCAATGTAGAAGCAATAAAGTATTGCCGCTCGTATTTATTATACTTCAAGTCAAGAACTTGTTTTGGAAATAAAAAAAAATAATATATTGTTTCACGTTATCTAATGTTTTAAAACTACTTGAAAGGTAAGTCTAAAAATTCGCAGGCTATTAATTAGGTTCCTTATTTCAAATTTAATAGACATCAAAGAAATTATGAATAGGCCCCAGAAGAGTTTTGTTTATTTTTTTTTTATATTTTTTTTTATTTTTTTTTTTTGTTTTTTTTTTTTTGTTTTTTTTTTTTTTTTTTTGTTTTTGGTCCCAACTGCTAGCTCATAAAGTGAACTATATTTATAGTAAATCAGAATGGCAAAAAGTCCCGCATTATAATATGGTAATTTAAACTTCATATGATTTATTACTTTGAGGAAATGGTGCTCACATTGGCAAAGTGTTTATTAAAAGAAAAAGCCGTCAGATTACTAATTCTAAGTCGATTACCCACTGTAGACCTTTATTTATTAAAGAGGAAATTATGACAGTAAGTAGTCTTTATATTATGAAGTTATTATTGTATGTCAAAACCGATTTACATTTAATGAAGCATAATAATGAAATTCTTGACTATAGCACGAGTAATAATGAACAATTATATATTCCTAAATGGAGACTTTGTATAACAAAACAACCATAATTTTGTGGCTTTTAAATTATATAATCATCTTCCAGTTAATGTATTAAGTTTGTATAGGCAGAAATTTCAGACAATTATGCATAATTGGTTGTTAGACCATTTTACAACATTGGTGAATATTTTAAACTCCCGTTCACTGTGTTTTTAGTTTTAATTTAAAGATAGAGGCAATGCCATTGCAATTTATTTTCTAATAGACAATGGTAAAATATCAGTCTCGAGAATATTTTCATAAATACGTTGAAGTCAGTCTTAAACATGTTGCAGGAAGTTGGTTCGCTTTGTGCAAGTCAGGGAATAGTAACGTGTAGCTAAGGCGTTGACCTGTGTTAAACCGGTGAATAAGTGTGCGTAATAGTGAAATGGAGGACAGTACAGTGAAACAAGACATAAAGGAAATGAAGGAGAGCATGGCAGAGCTAAGGAAGAAGAAATAAAAGTAGAAAACGAAATTCTGAAAAGCAAATGGGATCGATTTGAAGAGGAAAAGGGGAGAAAAAACTTGTTACTTTTTTTTTGTATAGAAGATAAAGGTAGAGAACAGAGTATCGATACATATGGAAGATATTAGGAGTGTGTTGGGAGTGTTTTGGTATGGACGTGGGCGATGGACAAGTACAGAATGCATTTAGAGTAGGAAAGAAGCAAATACAAAATTCAGAACAAGTTAGGCCACTATTAGTAAAATTTAAGAGTTTGGTTACGAAGGAGAGGATTATGAAGATTAGAAGATTGCTAGGGAACACAGCGATCAGAATAGATAACGACTGGAGCTACGAAGTGAGAAGTAGAAGACGAGTTTTAATCCCTTTTCTTAAAGCAGCGCGAAGAAGTGGACAATTCGCGAAACTTATCAAGGACAAAATTAAGATAAACAATTTGGTTTTTAGTGTAGAGGAGTGCTTAGTAGCATTAAAGGAACCGATTGTAGGCTCAGAAGGAAAGGAACAGAAAAATTTTGAAAGATAAAAACAAGAATATCCTATCTAAAGGCGAGGTTAGTGACACAAGTGTGGTCAGTGTACATGACACAAATTAATGCAAACGTGTCAAACTCAGCGAACATTTTCGGAAAGCAGACGGTGACGTCAACTGAAGAAGAAACAGGAGTGACGCGAACTGATATTCAGCAAGCACAGCATAATAAGACCTCAATGCAAGCGAACGGAAATAGTGGATATCAAATGGGAGCAATTCCGAAGCGGGTGAAGAAACTAAGATCTAAATCGAGGCTGACGAGAAGAGTAACGCAAGTAGGAGATAGTTCAGGGAGCAGTGATGAAGGAAGAGGGGGAAAACGAGGTGGAAAAGCAGTATGACTTAAGGAAATTATGTGGAGGGGAAATAAACTGTGAGAAAAAAACTAAGACCTAAATAATGTAGCAATGTGAAAATGTTAGCAGTGAAAAGTGCAAATAATTAGAGATGTAGAGTGAGGGGAAATGTGTCATATATGGGGGAGGGGTCATAGTATTTTTGGTATAATAGTGGGTTAGGAGTAAAGTAGTGGAAGAATTGATGATAGACAAGAAAATACTAGTGGAAGAATTGCAATAATAAATTTAAAATAAGTAATGCCCTAATTGACTTGTACGAGAGGCATTGTAAAACGGGGAGACGACACTGTAGACTAATAATGTGAGGTGCCGCCTCACCGAAAGGTAAATTGCTTAAAGCCAAATACATTCATTCATTCATTCAATATGTTGAAGTATTTCTGCTTACGTAACGATGAGGGAAGCGGTGATAGGAAAGACACTCATCGCTCGGCTTCCATGCAGATATTCCTCCATGGTATCGCTCTTCTTTCCCCAGAAGCCAAAGTAGACGCCAACAAGTATCGAAGCTATCATCGTGAGGCAGAAGATAGTCATATCAAGCCATCCCATCTGCTGACCTTGTAACAATTCTTGGCCAATATTCGTGATATTCATATTGATTTAAAACTGTCCACTGATCTGAAATTTAGACACGATAAGAAATGAAATTCAAACCAATTTACTGTTTTGGGTAAGATACATAATGACTATGCAACTTATAATTTAAGGGTACATTGATGTGAGATTTTGTCACTTTTGTCAAAAAATTATGTTTTACTTTTACCTTTAAAGAAATAAATACCAAAGGTCCTTCAATAACTGTATATTCAAAATACAAAATATTACATTAGGTTACTTGAACGTATCTTTGACTAGCGCTTTCGCTATTAAAATAGCATCTTCAGGTCAGACTTGCGTGATATTAAGCTTTTCATGTAAAGACGTAGATGGACAAGTAACATCAAAATATATTTAGGTACATGACGTGAGAATATGAAAAAATTACAATGATAAGAAAAACAAGTAAAATTTGACTTATAACAGTCGAATATACGGTATATATAACAGTTAAACCTTCATGAGGTGTCAAAATTAATACATGAAAGTATTTGGAGTTGAAGCCTGCAGAAACATGTATCCAGCTTATAAATCAAAATTTGTCTAAAAATTGAAGTCTGCAAAACATATGCAGCTTAAAATTGAGACGCAGACAGTTAAAAGAATAACAAATTAAAATATTGTTTTGCATCAGTCATCACGACGTGGCAGCACATTGTAAAATCTGCAAAAATCAATAATGTTTTAGTGAAGGGACCTGTACGGAAACAGGAAGAGAATTGAAGTAACGAAAAACCACTTCCGAGATCTTTGGTGTTGGAGCAGTAAAAAGAAGTAATGTTGCCTGGTCGGTAGCGTGGTGGTGACTGATGCAATGACACAGTATAAGAAAACACGTCACGACGTAAGTGGAGGGGGGTACATGCCGTGTCTGAAATTACATAAACTTAACACCGATGAAAAAATTATCAATCAATTAAAGCAGTTGCTTTCTGTTTATACAAAACAAAATTATTTCTGTTTCGACAATAAATATTTCTTACAAACTCGAGGTGTAGCAATGGGTGACTCTCTTTCCGGTTTTTTAGCCGACGTATTTCTACAGAGTTTGGAAGACAAACATATCGAAAAACTTGCTGCTAAACATAACATCATTTCTTATAACAGATATGTTGACGACACCTTGTTAGTTTTGAGAGTCATGCTGACACCCATGAAGATATCTTACATTCTTTTAATAGTTTACATCCCAACTTAAAATTTAACATAGAACTTGAATGTAACAAATCCATAAATTTCTTAGATTTAAAAGTCACCAGAAAATATAAAAGTTTCGATTACGATATCTTTAGAAAACCTACACACACCACCCATACTATTCACTGCCAAATCTAATCATCCCCAATCTCATAAGCATACCACTTTCGTTTTCTTAATTGACAGATTGTTGAATGTCCCCCTTTCCAAGGAAAACTATTTAAGAGAATACAAATATATAGTAGGACTTGCAATAGAAAATGGATTCAATTAAAAATTGATAGATAGACTTCTCTCTAAAAGAAAATCTCTTTTAAACAAGAGTTCAGATATTACACTTACGCCCTTGACTGATACTAAAAAATCTAAATACTGGAACACAATGTCTTTTTATAATAATGTACCATACAAGTTGTATAATTTTTTCAAAAAAGAAAATGTAAAGGTCTCTTTTAGAACAGGTAATAAACTTAATAATGTTATTCCAAACAATATTTGTAACTTTGATAAATATGCCGGTGGTGGAGTGTACATGCTGCATTGTAAGAATTGCCCAAGAAAGTACATTGGCCAAACTAAAAGGAACTTTAGGACTAGATATTCTGAACATAAAGCAGATTTCCGTCACAATCGTAATAAATCTAAATTTGCAACCCATTTGATTGAGAACAACTATGAACTTCAAAAAATGTCCGACGCTTTACATATTTTAAAACCCATCAGTAACGGAACTTTTAATTTAGTGACAGAGGAATTTTACAAGCTAAATCGCTTAATAATACTGTTTCATTAATTAATGAACAATTACCTAGTTCCGGTAACCCCTTATTTAAATTAGCCAATGGAAATTCTTCTCACTACGGCATGTATCCCCCTCCACTTACGTCATGACGTGATTTCTTATACTGTGCCATTGCACCAGTTACCACCACGCTACCGACCAGGCAACATTACTTCTTTTTACTACTCCAATACCAAAGATCTCGTAAGTGGTTTTTCGTTACTTCAATTCTGTTCCTGTTTCCGTACAGGTCCCTTCACTAAAACTTATTATTGATTTTTGCAGGTTTTACAATGTGCTGCCACGTCGTGATGACCGATGCAAAACAATATTTTAATTTGTTATACTTTTAACTGTCTGTGTCTCAATTTTAAGCTGCATATGTTTTGCAGACTTCAAATTTTAGACAAATTTTGATTAATAAGCTGCATACATGTTTCTGCAGGCTTCAACTCCAAATACTTTCATGTATTAATTTTGAGACCTCATGAAGGTTTAACTGTTATATATTCGACTGTTATAAATCAAATTTTACTTGTTTTTGTTATCATTGTAATTTTTTCATATTTTCACGTCATGTACCTTAATATACAGGGTGTTTAAAAATACGGGGCATAATTTCAGGTATGTATTTCCCACATGTAGACAATCAAAATAGTCCATTACAACATGTGTCTGGAAATGCTTTATTTCCGAGTTATGGCATTCACAACATTGAAATTCACCGGAACGTTTTTCTTTCCGGAGGTCGTTGCCGTCAAAGGAAACATTAAGAGGGCACTCTGACAGTTCATTCCGAGGCGAAGGTTACATTCAGTGTTGTGTAGGCGTTAGACTGTGCGACATGTATTCAAATCAAGAGCTGGCAGAGATACACTTCATGTACGGTAAGGCGGACGGCATTGCTGCGCTGGCTCTTCGTTTGTACCAGGAGAGGTACCCACAGCGACAATGTCCAGATCGGAAGACATTTGTACGTCTCCATTACCGTCTGTGCGAGTATGGAAAATTTAACTCTCCTAGTTTGGGAAGGAGACGACCAAGATCTACAACTCCAGAAGTGCAGGAGGAGATTCTGGAGACTGTGAACATGACTCCTCCTATCAGCACACGAAGGGTAGCGTTGCAAGTCAATGTTCCTCATACGACTGTCTGGAGACTGTTGAAAGAGTATCAATTGAATCCTTATCATTTGCAACGTGTACAGGCCCTGTCACCAGCAGATTACCCTGCACGAACGAGTTAGGTTCTGTCAGTGGTTCTTGCAGCAGTGTGGTGTAAATCCGAACTTTCCTGCCTCAGTATTATTTACAGATGAAGCACAGTTCACACGAGATGGCATAACAAATTTCCACAATCAGCATGTATGGGGGTATGAAAACCCACGTGCAACTGTTCCATCTCATCACCAGGTGCGGTTCTCCCTCAACATGTGGGCCGGTATCATTGGTGATCGATTAGTTGGACCCCATGTACCTGTAAACAGACTTACGGGGCAGGCGTACACAAACTTCTTGGAAAAGAGCATACCTCATGTTTTAGAAGACACTCCACTGATCAATCGTCAACACATTCACTTCTTGCATGAAGGCGCTCCTGCACACTTCAGTCGTATGGCTCGCCGGTACTTGGATCGAAGGTTTCGTGATCGATGGATGGGTAGAGGTGGCCCAATTGCTTGGCCTGCCTCCACGCTCACCTGATCTGAACCCTCTCGATTTCTACTTGTGGGGCCATTTAAAATCATTGGTTTATTCGTCTCCGGTGCCTGATTTGGAATCCCTTCGGAATCGAATTGTGGCATGTTCTGAGGACATATGCAATACTCCTGGAGTTTGGGATCGTGTTCGCAGGTCAATGAGACATCGATGTGATGAAGCATTTCCGGACACATGTTGTAATGAAATATTTTGATTGTCTACATGTGGGAAATACATACCTGAAATTATGCCCCGTATTTTTTAAACACCCTGTATTTCGATGTTACTTGTCCATCTACGTCTTTACATAAAAAGCTTAATATCACGCAAGTCTGACCTGAAGATGCTATTTTAATAGCGAAAGCGCTAGTCAAAGATACGTTTATGTAACCTAATGTAATATTTTGTATTTTGAATAGACAGTTATTGAAGGACCTTTGATATTTATTCCTTTAAATTTGTTAACTTGTGGGACCAACATGCCTTTCAAATTTTACCTTTAAAACTTTTTTATGGTCTAAAGATGTCCTCTGCCAATTTTCATTGCCATACGACCATTCTATCAGTTGTTTAGGGCCACATTTTCAAAAGATTGCGCTCTCGCAAGGTTGACTGGTAATTTAAATTCCCATCCACGCCCTCCGCTCTGAATTCAGGGACTATTTTGGAAATTACACTGTATGTGATACATTATTATTATTATTATTATTATTATTATTATTATTATTATTATTATTAATATTATATAATTCCGATTGATCAGTGTAGCTTTCGACTTCTCGAAATAGTTCTTCATAGAATCTAGCAGACTTCAATTCAAAGGGTTCTTTCCTTTGAAAAATATTCAGTTACAAAGGAGAGCATAATTCTTGTCTAAAGGAAAATTCCACTTGTTGCTAGTAGCCATAACAACGTGTTTTCCAGGCTTGGTTTTTGTTTGTGATACAAAAAATAATATCAAGTTTCTAACAGCTTTATTATTAGTGTTATAATAATGTCTAGAGTCTATAGTGATTTGTAAATAGTTATCTAGTATAATGTTTTCGTAAATTTACATAATCTTTTTCAGTTGTCATCTTTATTTACTAGTGTATGTTAGGTGTGCACAGCGTGGTAGTGTAATATAAGGATAAGTTCTGCATGTAATAAGCTGGGCCTATATATTTGCAAATGCCTAGAAAATAAAAAAGACAGAGATCTGGTTCATTACTAGCATCCTAAACTTTGAAGTCAATGTTCTCCACTTTCATTTTCTGTGAATTTTTTATTGCTATAAATGCTACTTTTTCTACAAATTTTGTACTGCATGCATGATTTTTGTAGAGTTTTTTTAAATGTGTTTTTAACAAAACTTAAAATCAGGATTATACCTAACATTCATATTTTTTTATATTAATTTTTATTTATGATCGAGTTGAATTTTCTTTTTGTTTTTACACTTTAATGCATAAAATATTGTAATCAATTTTAGTAAAATAAAAAGGAAAACTGCATAGTAAGTTTTGTTTCTGTGGTTCTGACAAGTACGTAGACAAAATTTTGAGACCAAAATATTTGAATTTGTGGGAGGAGTAGCAGCAATTTTTGAAAACCTAAATTTACACAATTTAAAATTACAAAATTGATAAAAATTCGTAGATTTTTGCACCAAGTGAGATGAAGCTCTGTATAGAAACTATTTATATGCAGCAGGATAACTGTACAAAATTTCAGAGATCTACCTAGAATAGTTTAGACAACTGAAATTCCACATCAATCTACCCTCAACACTTCAGGTGAAATCTGGCTTACATTTTAACACAGAGGGTTCAAGAAGTTACGCAAGGCTATAGGGAATCGAATGTAATTGCTTTTTTTTTTCTTTGTTAATTTGTTTTCTTTTACTTCTCAGGTGCTAAAGAGCACTGACCTCATCAAATTTCATCTTGTGGTGGCACCTCAGCGATAACGCCTACGTTACTCATCCGCACATATTCTGGAATCGCAAACGAATATTCAGAACTATAAGAATGCCATTTCATAGCAAAGATTGCAATATTTTTCTATTTCGGAACATGATTAAACGTATCTCCTTGTGACAAGCACAGAACGGCGGCCACTTTCAGCACTTACTCTAAAATAAATGTTTTCCAATAGGGTTACGTGGCTCTTTGAACACCCTGTAGCATTAGCTTTGTCGTTTTCTTTCAAGGACAGTCTAATTTTCTCCATTAACAGAAAACTGAAAAAATTACAGAAAGAGTATTTTGACCGCTTACAATAAATATATGTAAAGGTACTAGTGAAATAAACCTTACTTGAGAAACAAATTGAAGAGGAAACATGGAAAGTCAGGAGTACAATAGTGGCAAAAAAAAAAACCGGACCGACGGAATAATCAAAGTTCCCGAAATGAGCCACTGCGCATGCCACGCCCGCATTCACAAGATAGCGAGTAATCTATTGAAATTGTTGTTAAAAAAATGTTATGTTTTATTTAACGACGCTCGCAACTGCAGAGGTTATATCAGCGTCGCCGAATGTGCCGGAATTTTGTCCCGCAGGAGTTCTTTTACATGCCAGTAAATCTACTGACATGAGTCTGTCGCATTTAAGCACACTTAAATGCCATTGACCTGACCCGGGATCGAACCCGCAACCTTGGGCATAGAAGGCCAGCGCTATACCAACTCTCCAATCAGGTCGACGAAATTGTTGTAGTTTCGACTGCTGACGTAGCCCATTTCGAAAGCCATTAGAAAATAAGCTGGTAAAATTCATGTTCTGGGAATAATAAGTTAACTAAGTAGTAAAATATCGCTGCAATCGGAAAGTATTGGGAATAAATGTGAATAAGGAACAAAAGAAAGTTTCCTTCCTAGGCAGGATTCGAACCACGAAAATCTTAGTTACCAGTTTATCGTGCTGTCACGTGAACAAGGCTTTTTAAATCAGATACAAGGATTGGTCTGGTTTTTTTGCCACTACTGTACATTATATTTAACCATTTGGATTGTTGTACTTTATACCTTCAAATATACTGCAACATTAAAGTACTTTATTTCAGCTTTAATTAGACCTAGCTCAAATCGTCTCACCATTCTTATAATACAGATACAGGCTTTGTCTGCCACAAGTAATATCGGTCTTGGAGGAAAATTTTCAATCAGGCTGTGTTGTGGCAAGAAATTAACTTAATCTTCAAATTGAAGGCCATTAGATTAAAAGGAAAGGTCATTACAGTATATGTACTTGAGCTACATATCAGAAAACTAATTATTCCACAAGGGTACCGGTTTGTGGTTTTTCATGCGAAGAATTCGGTGACACCCATTTCAACTGCTTCGAAGATATTTAAATTTTTCCCGCTGAAAGTGGGCCTTGGTTGGAAACAGATGATAATCTAAAGGTGCAAGATTAGGGCTGGGCTATGTGCCCGGTGTCATAGCAGTTCGATTCCTTTTAATTTCTGAATTCTTTCCATGGTGGTTACAGCGGTATGGATCTCGAATTGTCTTGTTGCGGGAAATTCTATTTCGATTGACTAAAGCCCAGCACCTTTCTCTCAAAACTTCATTAGTCTCTTTCTAGCTATTAAGAATGAAGATCCGCAACGACTGCACATCCGTTTTCAAGAAACTCTCAGTGATCAAACATTCAGAATTTCACCAGACACATACCATTATTTTGCAACCGAACCGATTTTGTTAAACGACTTTGGTAGGCTGAGGGGGATCGAGTCACTGTTTCGAGGTATTAAATTTGCGGTAATGTATCCGTTTTTCTTCACATGTGATAATTCTGCTAATAAATCTATAAAACATGGGATTAGCGATAAGGGGACGACATATATTCACTCTACGTTGAGCCTGTTCATGTGTCAATTCATGAGATACTGATCGTCTACTTCTGTATGATTTTCTAAGCGTCTTATTATGGCGATGTATTGTATAGATATTTTGAAACAATAGATTCTTCTGTACCTCTGATTGAGGTTCTGGTTGTTATGTACATATAATATCAAGCAGTACATCTTACTTGACGATATGCGTCAGAGCATAATGTCCAATTCTGTAGTGCTCGGGAAAAGTGGCACGAGTAAAAAATGTTAATTTTACAGGAAAAGGGAAAAAGAACTCTCTTCACACTGGTTTACGTCTATTTGATTTCGTTCTGTATGAATTATTGTAATGGGAGAAATACTTATGTCTCTTTTCCCAAGCGAGCATATGTCCCGTAAGTTGCCAGTAAATTAATAAAAAATGTTTGTGGAAACTGACTTATGCCACTTCCCCAAGCAGTGCAGAATTGTAACTTGTACGAGGTAACCCCTGGCGTAAGCAACCCGCAGCGCATATTCTTCAAGGTCGTTTTTCCTATTTTATATGGAAATTTATTGACCTTAGCAGATCATGTTTGACGTGCAATATCTCCTGGTACTATAGGCGTCTGGAAACCCATGTGTCGGAGGAAGAACAATAATGTTTCTTTACATTCTGAAGTCTGATTAGTGTAATACGAGTAATTATGTAGCTAATCGGCGATGTACAGTTGAATGAACAACAACAAATAGGCTTCTGACTTTTACGCCGCATAGCTGGACGTAGTTTGTGTTCGAGAAAATGTTGGCAGTACGTTGCATTGATATTTTGGTCCTGAGATACGGCATGGCTAATGATAACATCTTCTCTGTCGTCTGCCATTATCAGCATGACTTTCAGCTAGAGGGTTTATATCGCATTTCTTGGACGTGGTTATCCTTTGTGGTGCCATTTATTTGACTGACGCTTTAGTTCAGGCTCGTTGTCCGTCACCATATCTTGTCAATGGCAAGAATACGTCCCCTTCGTTGTGGTACTCTGTAGTTGGAGTTGAGCTATTGCGTATCGGTGCCACTTCTGTACTTCAGTCAGGTTATGAGGAACCCAGCGTGGAGGTTTTTCTTCAGGAACTGCCACACGGTTTGATGCCTGAGTCTAATCTCGATGGATAATTTTTGTACAGGCCAGCGATGGTCAATAGCAAGAAGACCTCGCACTAACTCTACTCGTTCGTCACAAACCACGAACTTGACACAGTAGAACAATATGGAATTTACAAACACACAAAAGCACCCACAATACATTCTGAACACTCAACTGAATTTCAAAACACACCTCCTTCGACAGAATCATGAACACATCCTGCCACAAAAGAGACCAGAACATAGTGCTGTAACTCACTACGATTCAGAGGATGACGCAAACCACGCCGAAACTAGCCAATCAGACAATTTATCTTCAAAATTTATAATATTGATACAATGAGGTAGTTATTACTTGTTCAGTAAACTTTATCATTAAATATTCGTGTATTTCCTTCTAAAAACCCTATCAGCAAAGTTATTGACCTCCACTTTCTTCTGTCTCTCTTCAGAATTCCCCACTGGGTTAAAAATGTTGACTTGACGAGTTGTCTTTTAGCATTCTCTTCATCCATCTGATACAAGTTCCGAGATTTTACTTGTAGATTGAATAATATATTTCAAATTAAACCCTTTTATTCTTACAAATATTTCGCAAATTTTATAAATAATTTTCCTGGCGTCGCTTTTCAATGATCTGCAAGCAACTCTGGGCTTGTTATTCATTCATATACATTTTGATGTTTAATGTATGTTAATAATAAATCTGTAACCAAAATTTTACTGGTAATTTTCGCTTTTCTGAAACTAGGCCTAATTGGTACTAACATGAATAATTAACCATCCAGAGACCAAAAGTCGCATTTTTTAAATATTTGTTTGTATGTCTGTCTGTCTGTCTCTGTCTGGATGTTACCTCTGCACGCGATAATGGCTGAACTAATTTCTATGAAAATTTATATATAGATTAAGTTCATTTTAACTTAGATTTTATTTATTTTATTTAAAAGGAAGATTATAAGGGGGCCTGAATTAAATAAATCGAAATATCTCGCTTATTATTGATTTTCATGAAAAATGTTACATAACAAAAATTTCTTTAAGTCCTGTTTCCGATAAGTTTTATTCTATGGAAAATTTGATCTGTAATCTGAAATATCTCGCTTATTATTGATTTTCATGAAAAATGTTACATAACAAAAATTTCTTTAAGTCCTGTTTCCGATAAGTTTTATTCTATGGAAAATTTGATAGGATTGATATTTAACGAGATACACGAGTTTTAAAGTAACAATACATATTATCAGCGTTGCCTCAGACTAATAGGCTATAATGAAATTGAAACAACTCCATCTATTTAAGGCGGCCTTGCACAACAAACGGAGAGTGATATTCATTTAACAGTATTTTTATATGGATATAATTGAGGCGTTTGCCGGAAGAGAGGCGGATAGACCTATACGCCCTTCTTCAGGTAAACGGTTTAAAATGTAGTGAATAATTCACTAATTATAGTAGCGAAATTTTGTTTTGATTGTACTTTACATACCTGCAGGACAGGGCTGCGTGCTTGCGCGTTTTAGTCGGTCAGTCTACAAGTAGAGCTAGTGCTGCGCTTTGCCGCATACTGTATTGCATTTTCTCTTGGTAGAGACTAAGCAAATATGACGGGACGGAAGCGGCTGAGGATGGACAAGACGAACAGAAAGAAAGACATCAAAAAGGCGTAAGATTAAGGGAAAACCGCACGTTTCTTCAAGTGGAAAATTTGTACCTGGTAAGAAAAATAACGTAATTGAAATTGTTGCAGCCAGAAGTGCTTAGAAAGAGTAAGTACGTCTCGGCAGAGGGAGATTTTTCAATATTTCTATAATACTAAAGAATAAAATGTGCAAGGCAGTGAATTGGCCAGGTGCATGGAAATATCGTAACCGAAATACAAACGTAAGCTAACGGAGAAATCTGGAAGGTGCCGATCACATACCTGAAAATATTTTTTGTTGAACGAGGGAAAACGTATTCAAGTATGTCTAAAGATAGCATTCCACGTGTATGGCGTTTCTGAAAAAAGATTACGTGTCATTCAAAGTAAACTTTTAAATAATGAGACATTTACAGAGAAAAAGGGCTGTCGCGATAACAGACCGCACAAATTTTCGGAAAATGTGTGCAAACTAATAGACGAACACTTGACAACAATACCACAAAACAAGAGCCATTATACTGATTCAAATGAAATATATTTTGACAATCCTGAATTGAATGTAAAAATTCTCCATTCTCTTTTTTGTGATTACTACAAAGAAAAAATAGATAATGAACTTAAAATGAGATATTCCACATATTTTAGGTATTTCACCAATAAAGACCTATATAAATTAAAAAAACCAAAAACAGATGTGTGTGACTTTTGCACAACGTGTCAACAAAAGTTAACAACAAATTCTGAGGATCCTTGCAAAGAAAAATATGAACAGCATAACGAGAGAGCAAAGATTTATTTGTGTGTGAAGAACAAGTTCATTGAACAGGCAAAGACAGATACAACACTTCTTGTTTTTGAGTTTGATTACTCACAGAATCTGCCTCTGCCTAAGTTAAACGCCACGCGGTATTTCTATAAGCGCTTCATGTGGCTCTATATGTTCAATGTCCACGTCCATAACGATGGTTCTTCCTATTTCTATAGTTTTTGTTAGAAATTGATGCCAAAAAGAATGCAAATAGTGTCGCATATTTTCTGGCAAATTGTATGGAGAAGATATTTATGACGTTTACAGACTTGTCTCTCATTCTTTTGTTATCTGACTCCTGCGGAGGGCAAAACAAAAATATTACCATTGTAAAATTTTGTTCATGGCATGCAAAACGATACAATGTAGCTATCACACACGTCTTCCCTATGCGTAGACATTCTTTTGGTCAATGTGACCGTAACTTTGGGCTTTTGAAGACAAAAACTAGAAAAATGGCAACTGCATTCACAGCGAAGTCTTACTGGGCAGTAGTCGTCACTTGCAGATCCAATCTAACTGTGGACAGGAGTATAATGAAAGACTGGAATCAAGCATTGTCTCCTTTCTTCCTAGTCAAGCCTACCACAAAAGGACGTGTGTTTAGCATACAGAAATATGTACTACTAAAGTATCAACGGGCTGGTACATTGTTATGCTCTATCACCTATGAACCAGCAAAATGTGTTCCATTCCGTGTCTGTAAGAGCAGATATGAGAAGCATGCTGTAGAAGGCCTGAAGCCGAAGTCTGTTCAGCGTGTGCCCTTGAATCCTCGAAAGGAAAGTGACGTCAGAGATTTGTTCCCGTTTTTGGACCAAGAAAGTCGAGAATGGTTTAAATGTCAAATTAAAGAAAGTCATTCATAGTTCAATTTAGTCAGTCCAGTTGTTTCCTTTGACTGCTTTTTATGTTCATTATTGTCCTTGCTTTAAGAGTAAACATACTTATGAAACTCATAGATTCAGACGGAAACATTTTATGTTATATAAAGAGATTTGTTACAATATTCAGATTTTTAGGCTTATTTTGATCAAGATTACACAAAGTATAAATTTTATTTATGTTCACACAAAATGGAGATTTTCTTTTTCTGTTATATTCAGAGATTTTGCTTTGCGTACTTAATGTCTACTCAGTATATCTGAAATAATGTAAATTCCTTTAGAAATTGATAATAAATGTCATAAAAATGTATCTTTGTTTCAATTCCGTGTGAAATTTAAATCTGAAATCTACATTAAATCCCCTAAGCAAATCATTATATGGATAAAGGGCGTATAGACCGAAGTTTTATATGGTACAAATATAAGGAAATTTAATAACAGGGTAAATTAGGGTCTGTTGGACAGTCGGGCATGTTGGACACTTCGTACTTTAACGTGTTACCTCGCCACTTGTGGGCACCACATTCTGTTAGAAGTCAATGACGGAAGTAGCCACGAGTGGGGCTACTTCCGTCATTGACTTCTAGCAGAATGTAGTGCCCACAAGTGGCGAGGTAACACGTTAAAGTACGAAGTGTCCAACATGCCCGACTGTCCAACAGACCCTACTTTACCCTATAAATTGTCTAAATGCTACAAAACATTCATACTCGCTAAGATCTTTAATTTAATGTATAATTTTGTTCACTATCTGTAAAACATTTTATTCAGGTGCGTTTTAAAATCTTAGATTGCCTGTATCTCAATTCACCATATTGGCGTACAGTATACGCCCTTTTTCCGGCAAACCCCTCAATTGTACTCAATGACGGGAATATATAAATGCATAAATATTTATGAATATTAATACACAGATAATGTTTGTGTGTTTGTATGAACTAATCTCAGATGCTACTTCATCGATTTGGATAATTCTTTCACTATTTGAAAGTGTAGCTTCTCTAGATGGACGTAGTGCTATATGGCATTACGGTAACTCCTTAGTGAATCGAGGATTGAGGTAAGATTAAAATAGAACCTTACGCAAAGAAAACTTGATATTCTACGTAATATTGTATTAGTTGATTATTTAAACTTCATTTGGTCAACATAAAATACTCTAATTTTATACACTTTAATTTATTTTTGTCCACTGAACGTAATAGTATTTTTAAATGAGTATTTTTCCTGGACCGAAAGTACAGCACATATGGAGTAAAAAGTAGTATTTTACCGATGAGGTCATTGGAGCAGAGTCATTTTTCAAAATGTCACGAAATGGCATTGCTGTGTTCATAATTAACCCATATTCGTTTCCTGTGTTTCTTAAAACAATATTTATGTTCCACATTCATATTCATTTATATTTTATTTACATAAATAATGATGCACAACCGAGCGGGCTGGCTCAGACGGTAGCGTTTGAGACTTACATTCCGGACGTCCCGGGTTCAAACCCCGTGGCCGACTAATCTGACTGGGGTTTTTCATGGTTTCCCTTAGACATAAAGGCAAATGCCAGATTGGAAAATTACATTTCATTATTCATCACCGCCTCAGTCACCAATACCACAATCATTATCAAAGTCTATCACTTACATGAACACAAACCATCTACAACACACAATAGAAACAGAACCTCAACAAGAGTAAAAACCGCCTACTTGTATACCTACACTTCTAAACATGCGACATGACCACAGATGTTAAAGTGTGTAGAAATAAAGTTAACAAAGGAGAAAAACGATGCACAGTGAGGCCAACATAAAAAATTATCTTCGTACACAATCCATTCTATATTGTCTTTAATTTGGAATGATTTATTAAAGGCTGCATTCAAGACTAATTTAGGAAAATATTAAACTAATTATGCTTGTACCAAAAAGGATGTTCCCTGAGCCCAATGATCCTATTTTAATTATTTGCATATAATAACAATTAAGAAACATGTTAAAGGTATTATCCTTGCAGCAAATGAGCGCTTTCTGTACCAAAATGATCGTACTTGAATTATTTAAATACAATTTCAATAAAGTAAAACGATTAATGCATCTCTCAAACACAGATGTTCGCAGGACCAAATGTCCTATTTGATTTATGTAAGTAATTTATATTTACAGACGTGGACAAATTATTAACAAAATTGACGATTTTTATGATATTTTGTTTACAAAATTTGACTTTTCAATTTAGACTACAGTTGACAATTTTGGATATTTCCATCATTACAGTAGACAGAAATATGCAAAAATGTCAACTGTAGTTTAAATTGAGGAGTCAAGTTTTGTAAAAATATATAATAAAAATCTTCAATTTTGCTAATAATTTGTAAATTATCAAAAATGTCAACTGCATTGAAGAGTCAAATTTTGTAAAAATATAAAACAAAAATCTTCAGTTTTGCTAATAATTTGGAAATATCCAAAATGTCAACTGTAGTCCAAATTGAAGAATCGAATTTTGTAAAAATATACGATACAAATCTTCAGTTTTGCTAATAATTTGTAAATATGCAAAAATATCAAATGTAGTCCAAATTGAGGAGTTAAATTTTGAAAAATATGCAACACAAATCTTCAATTTTGCTAATAATTTGGAAATACACAAAAATGTCAGCTGTAGTCTAAATAGAAGAATCATATTTTCTAAAAATATATAATAAAAATGTTCAATTTTGCTAATAATTTGTCCACGTCTGTATTTCTAACAAGTGTAGCGAAGCGCGCGGGTTTGGCTAGTTACAAATAAGGAAGTATTGAGCATATAAAAATAAATAATAGTCTACGTGTCCACACCTGTGGAGTAACGGTCAGCGCGTCTGGCTGCGCAACCAGGTGGCCCGGGTTCGAATCCCGGTCGGAGAAAGTTACCTGGTTGAGGTTTTTTCCGGGGTTTTTCTTACCCCAATATGAGAAAATGCTGGGTAACTTTCGGTGCTGGACCCCGGACTCATTTCAACGGCATTATCACCTTCATATCATTCAGACGCTAAATAACCTAGATGTTGATACAGCGTCGTAAAATAACCCAATAAAATAAAATAGTTTACGTTTTCAGAATCGGCTGATATAACGCTAACAGAACGCTCAATGCTCGAAGACCGTAAAAATCAAGACAAACTATAAGAACTAAAAATAGACCCTATTGTTCATTTTGTTCTGCAATATATAATTCAGTGTGTCGAAAAGATTGACCACACTACATGGCCTAGACAAATTCTTGCTATGTGCAAAGAGGAACGGAAATTTGGGAAGATCTCGAAATCGCTGGTATGAGATCGTGACGAATCCACGATCAGTACGTTACTTGCATTTCAAAAGCACTTCAAAGGAAATTTTAAACGAAGCCTGTACTTACTATTTTGAAAAACGAAATTGTACCAAAACAACAACAACAACAACAACAATAATAATAATAATAATAATAATAATAATAATAATAATAATAATAATAATTTATTTATTTAATCTGGCAAAGCTAAGGCCAGTAGGCCTTCTCTTCCGCCCAGCCAGAATCTAATTCTAATTGAATACAATCGGTTACATAGTTATTACATTAATATCTAGACCATAAAACAACATGGAAGTAAATAAATAATGGAAGAAGTCCATAATGTTATCTGTCTTTAAAAAGTCGGCCAAGGCTAACTATAGGCTAGTAACTTTCGAGCAGTATCACTTTTGTTGACGTCGTACATAATGTTTTCCATTATTATTTCGAGAACATTAACTCCACATGTGAATGAAATTATAGGGGTTCATCGATGTGGTATTAGGCGTAAAAGATCGACTATTGATCACGTTTTTTGTATTCGACAGATATTAGAGAAAAAATGGGAGTATAAGTATACAGTACATCAGTTATTCATGGAATTTAAAAAAACATATGACTCGGTTAAGATGGAAGTTTTATATAATATTCTTACTGAATTTGATATTCCCAAGAAACAAATACGATTAATTAAAATGTGCATCAGTGAAACGTACAGCAGAGTCCGTATAGGCTAGATCCTGTTAAATGCTTTTCCAGCTCACTGCGGGCTAAAGCAAGGAGATGCACTATCATTTTTACTTTTTGACTTTGCTCTATAATATGCTATTAGGAAAGTACACGATAACAGAGAGGGCTTGGAATTGAAAGGGTTACATCAGCTCTTTGATTATGATGATGTGACAATGTTAGTAGAAAATCCATAAACTATTAGGGTAAACACGAGAATTTTATTTGAACCAAGTAAAGAGATAGGTTTGGGAGCAGATCTCGAAAAGACAAAGTATATGATTATGTCTCGTGACCAAACTATTGTACGAAATTTAAATATAAAAATTGAAAATTTATCTTTCGAAGAGGTGGAAAAATTAAAATACCTCGGAGCAACACTAACAAAATATAAATGATACCCGGGATGAAATTAAACTCAGAATACATATGGAAAATGTGTGTTATTATTCGATTGAGAAGCTTTTATCATCCAATCTGCTGTCAAAAAATCTTAAAGTTAGAATTTATAAAACAGTTATATTACCGGTTGTTCTTTACGGTTGTGAAACTTGGATTCTCACTTTAGTATTAGTATTGGTAGAGATAAGGCTATCAGGCCTTCTCTGTCCCTCTACCAGGGGATTACAACTATAATATGAACAATAAAATTACAATTAATATTAAATTTACAATTACAATTACAATAAAAATTAAAGTACGACAAGATTACCTCATTAATGAAAGCTAGACATTTTATCATAGAAGTTAAGAATAAAGAATATTTTAGTATTTACTGAATTACAAATTAAACCTACAATAACAATATTCTATAGTGATGAAATTAACGGATATTGAAATATTTTGTGATAGATTAAGAGAACTATTTACCAGAAACCATGTCTGAACGAGTCTCAATTACTGACCAAGTGCCTAGTAAGTTTGCGTTTGAATTCAATTTTATTTCGACAGTTCCTGATGCTAGCAGGTAACGAATTCCAGAGTCTTGGCAGGGCTATTGTGAAAGAGGAACATAGGTTAAGGGTATTTGAGAATAAGGTGCTTAGGAAAATATTTGCGGCTAAGAGGGATGAAGTTACAGGAGAATGGAGAAAGTTACACAGCGCAGAGCTGCACGCATTGTATTCTTCACCTGACATAATTAGGAACATAAAATTCAGACGTTTGAGATGGGCAGGGCATGTAGCACGTATGGGCGAATCCAGAAATGCATATAGAGTGTTAGTTTGGAGGCCAGAGGGGAAAAGACATTTAGGGAGGCCGAGACGTAGATGGGAAGATAATATTAAAATGGATTTGAGGGAGGTGGGATATGATGGTAGAGTCTGGATTAATCTTGCTCAGGATAGGGACCGATGGCGGGCTTATGTGAGGGCGGCATGAACCTCCGAGTTCCTCAAAAGCCATAAGTAAATATAGGTATAAAAATATAAAAAAGGAAATTAATTTGATTTAAGGACAAGACGTCCAAAGTAAATATTCAATTATAAACACTAAACAGTTACAAAGATGGATAAGAAGTAGATTAACAGAAAATGGAAAACTCACCTTAAACCTGTAATTTACAAATGCTCTTAAACACAATGTAGTCTACGGTGCGAAACGTATTTGAGCGAGACTGTGACGAAGCAGCTCTATAACACACTTAATCCCCACTACTATGTTCTGTGCAGTACCGGTTAGAGGTCTGTGACGTACGTTTCTTCAGTCTTGTAGGCTATATCTATAAATATATGGAATATGCATTAAAGAACTCCTTCAGTTTCGCATTTTTATAATTTGGCGTGGAGTTATTAATCCTGATTTATTATATTTTTACGATACAAGCGATTTTCACCTTTCTGAATTTGTGAAACATCATTTCATTAAAAATAAATGACTCTGCTTCACAGGGAGCTTTATCGGAAAAATAGACTTGCATAATAAATGACTTTACTTGTAATATGTTTTTATGAATTTGTAGTCTTGATAAGAAATGTAAAATAGATAAATGTAATCCTTAAAATACGACAGAAACTAAGAAGAATGGAATACAGTAAAACTCCGAACGGACGTCCTAAGGAAACAAGATTTCATAAAGAAATTTCTTAAAGTAATCGCCGTATTCCCGTGAGGTCAGACTTAAGTTTCCACAGTTCGTACTTCATATTTCTAGGATAAAAGAAAAAGCTCCGATATATAAATTTAAGTCAATGTCTTACTCAGTGAACGATGCTGCTTTCTCTGCATTTGTGAAAGTATGGAAGAACATTTTTGTGTGACTACAATTCTTAATTCGAGAGTGATTATGGATGGTATTAAATTATCACAATAGATGAAATAGAGGACTGCCTTGACAGTAATAGTGATTCAGGCTATCACGTAATGAATGAAGAAGAAATTATGAATACAGTGCAGCTCCACAAAGAGACGCTCACTCTCGTATAGTTCACGATACAAGGTAAGTCAATGCATCCTGTCCCGCACTGCACAGGGCTAACCAGTTGAACCAGTGCAGTACTGTGCAGATACTCGTACACGTTGGCAGCATGGCAGGCAACAAAAAATGTGTACTTATGTTGAAGCAGAAGTTACAAATATTGGAAAATGTGAATGAATCAGAGCCATCGCTCAAGAATTTGACATTTCGATGAGAACAGTGCATGGCATAAAACAAAATTATTAATGTAAATACGAGGCATTCTGTAGTAATTACAAGAAGCTTTGTTATTGTCAGTTAATTGTAGGATGAAAATACAGCTTATTTTGTGTAATTTCCTCAATTTAATCAATAAGGATGATTTATGTTCTCTCTTGAAGGGTATACACCATTTTAAAATAATTTAATACACAAACACAACTAATACATGAAATGCTCAATAAGTTTTTGTAGCTTTATTCTCTTCAGCTCTAACCAACAATAACAATAATCCAGGTTGCCAGGCGACGATAGAAAAGATGCGAAAACAAATGAATGAGGTGTATAAACAATTTAATGCTTTTTAGTATTTAAGTATAAAAATATAGGGGTGCAGTTTGAAATTTCAAAGTGAGGGTGCTGGGATAGGAGGTGAAATCTAAAATGTAATTAAGCCTGGTTTAAGATTTCCCCTTCAATAACTAAGTTTACGTATTCTTTTGTTTAAATTGAATTCAATTTAAATAACTAGTTACTTAGAGCGGGTTGTTTTGAAATGAAAGCCCTGTATGTAGACACTTTTAGAGAGTTTTTCCTCCAGAAGTTTGTTTTATGTTTCAAATTTATCACGTGTATTATACTTAATCACAAAGTTGTTTTGATATGTATTTTGCATATACTACAATATATTATTTAAAAGTATGTACGTTAATTATTTATGTTTCGGTCCGCACGCCATAAAAACATTGTACAGCCCTTATGTTTACCAATGTCCGCAGTACTCCGT